>NC_048299.1:61404212-61551017 GCF_013100865.1 Trachemys scripta elegans | reverse complement strand
CTTCTTCAGATGTTAGCCCCTTGCATCTGAAGAAGTGAGGTTCTTACCCACGAAAGCTTATGCTCCCAGTACTTCTGTTAGTCTCAAAGGTGCCACAGATCTAATTTGCACCTTTCAAGGTATGTTTAGTGGAAACTACAGTGACTCAACATACAAATGTTCATAGTGTGTCCTTCTGAAATCATGCTTTATATCCCTGCCTTGATTAAAGTTCTTATTTGTATCTCTATGATATTTTAAGCAGGAGATTGTGAGAAGAAAAATGGTTTTGAATGTATGATTAAAATAAGTGATGGCAGAAATGTACATCTTATTCTGAGTGGGAGAGAGCAAATCAAACCGAAGCACTTTTGGAAGGGGCCATATTCTCTCTTGCTCCAAAATCCAAAATTCAGTGCCAATTTGCGCAGGCTTTCTGGGAGCCAGTTACCGTTCCTTGAACTTTGCCTGCACAGCAACAGCCCAGGCAGGAGTTAGGCTACTGTAATCTACAACAGGTGAATATAGTTTCTAAGGACTGTCCTCCAGCTGAGAAATGCCAGAGCAGGATTCCTGCTTCACCTTCTCCTCCTTCCTCCTGCCCCTTACATTCTGCCTGGGGAGCGGTGGCAGCTACACTGATTTTTTGCCAGCCGAGAACTCTCCTCTACTGGGGCAATTCTCACCTAGGGTGACCAGACAGCAAGTGTGAAAAATCAGGACGGGGTGGGGAATAATAGGAGCCTATATAAGAAAAAGACCCAAAAATCAGGACTGTCCCTATAAAATCGGGACATCTGGTCGGGACATCGGGACATCCCTATTCTTACCAAACCAGACAAAGCTAGTATCTGTCATTTTGCACCTATGAATAGCTGAAAGGAGCCAGATTGAAGGAGAAAAATCTGTCATTATGTGTGCTTTAATGGGTCACTGGCTAACAACTGGGTCACATGAAAACACACCGAGAAATTGAACTTTGATCAATAATTTTAAAAAGAGTTAAAGTTGTTTTATTGGAATCTTGCTAATGCCCAGGGCCAGTGCTACCACTAAGGCAAACTAGGTGGTTGCCTAGGGCACCAAGATTTGGAGGCGCCAAAAAGGGTGCCCCCAATTTTTTTTTACAGCGTTCCTGAGCTGGGCTGCCGGCGGCGTGCTGACACGTGCGGCTCAGACTCCCTCTCCCAGCGCACCGGCTGCTCCACTTCTCCCGCCTCCCAGGCTTGCGGCGCCAATCAGCTGTTTGGCACCGCAAGCCTGGGAGGGGAGGAGAATTAGAGCGGGGGCAGCGTGCTCGGGGAGGAGGTGGAGCAGAGGTGAACTGGGGTGGGGAGCTGCCACACAGCTCCCCGGGGGGGGGGAGCTGCCGCAGGGGGGCGCCTCAGGGCAGGGGGGGGAGCTGCCATGGGGGGCGGCACCTCAGGGCGGGGGGGTGGGGTGGGGAGCTGCTGCAGGGCTGGGGGGCATAAAGTGGAAGTGTCGCCTAGGGTGCAAAACTTCCTTGCACCAGTCCTGCTAATGCCCCCCTCCCCCCAAAATACCCTTCGCAAAAGTTCTACATTTTTAAAAAAGCCCAAGTGTTATAATATTTGAAAAGTAACTGTTAAGGAATTCAGTCTGTTCCAGACACCCATACCACTCATTCTCACCACACACAATTTACACCTCCAGCGCAACCTTAAAAAATATTTTAAACATTCAAAAATATCTATGAAAAGGTCAAAATAACAACCTATGGATCAGAGCTCCTTACATCCTTACTCTTAAGGGACAGCACTGTACTTGGGGCCGGGTAGTAATACTATTACACATTGAATAGCACTTCCTTATCAGATAGTACCATTGAAATGAATGGAAGTACTTGAGAGTAAGGTACTACTCAGTTTGAGTGAGATTTGCACAATCTGGTCCTTAGTGAACAGCCCCATCGACATCAATGAGACTATTACTAGCAAAGTTCTAATCAGCATGGATAAGGGTGGCAGACTCTGGTCCTGGGAGATCGTGGATGGAATCCTATTTCCTCATCAAGGTCTGTTTCCAATAAATCCCGACAGGGACATGTGGCTTTCCCTAATTCCATTGCTGCTCTTTTCTGATCTGCAACTGCTGAATTCATCTAGCACCCATTCCCAACCTAGTGGGCTCTTATTGGGAAATGTTGTTATAGGGTTCCTAGACACTACAGCAGGGATGGTCAAACTACAGCCCATGGGCTGGATCCGGCCCACGAGCCATTTTAAGCCGGCCTGCAAGCCGCACCGCGTGGCTTAGCCCCGCTCCAGGTGGGACGCTGAGTCGGGGGCTGCACAATGCAGCTCGGCCCCTCTCCAGTACTCCAGCCAGGGCGTAGGGTCAGGGGCTGCACCACGTGGTTCCCGGAAGCCGCGGCATGGCCCCAGTCTGGCTCCTACGCACCATGCAATGGGAGCTGCAGGGGCAGTGCCTACGGATGGGGCAGCATGCAGAGCCACCTGGCCACATCTCCACATAGGAGCTGGAGAAGGGACATGCCACTGCTTCCAGGAGCCACGTGAGGTAAGCACCACTCGTAACCTGCATCCCTGAGCCTCTCCCCAGGCCTCAACCCTGTGCCCCAGCTATAATCCTCCTCCCGCTCCCCAAAACCCTCGATCCCAGCCTGGAGCACCCTCCTGCTCCCCTAACCTCTCATCCCCAGCCCCAACCCAGAGCCCACACCCCCAGCCGGAACCTACACCCCTTGCCACACCCCTGCCCAAGCCCTGATCCCTCTCCTGCCCTCCAAACCCCTCGGTCCCAGCCCAGAGCACCCTCCTACACCCCAAACTCCTCATCGCCATCCCCACCCCAGAGCCCGCACCCCCTCCCGCACCCTAACCCCAATTTTGTGAGCATGCATGGCCCGCCATACAATTTCTATTCCCTGCTGTGGCCCTCAAGCTAAAAAGTTTGCCCACCCCTGCTCTACAGTAATACAAATAATAAGTAATAGTAATTCATCATGGTGCCCCTATATTCACATCCTACACACTACTGTAATAATCTTTGTGCAAAATATGCCTTGTGAGGTATCATTTGAAAACTAACCACACCCTGAGCATTAATATCCTTGCATGGTGCATGTGTATATTTAGAGTTATGAACATATGCTGGAATTATGACAAAAGTATGTGCAAACCAGGTATGTCGGGTAGTTGTTAAACAGGTCTATCCTACACAAAGGAATGTGTGTTTACCTCAGGACCATCAAGACAGCAGAGGGAGGAGATGGCAGGAAACAGAACAATTTGCATTTCAGCAAACTCAAATTGGAGAAGAAAGACCATGGAGCTTCCTTCACTACCAGACTCCATGTTGCCTTTCTCACAGCTTGAATAAACTTGACTTTAAGGAGTAACCCACAGAAGAATCCATTTCAAAGATTTACTGATCTATAAAGACAGGGGGTTGAACCTCAAGTGATAAGCAATTGAGTCATCTGTATTACAAAAGTGTACAAAGTGAGGTCTTTTCTACAAGCAAATGACACACCAGTGATTAATATCATTGTCAAATATATGTATTAACACTATATGAGGAAATATGGATACTTAATGATGATATGTTTTAAAGTTTGTAGTCAAATAGGGAGAAACAGGTTCCCTCCAAGACAGGTGAAAAGGCAACTATATACCTGTCTATGTAAATTAAGTATGATGGAATCAAAAGAATGGAAGCCCTATTTACATACGGGGGATGGGAAGTCCACAGGAAGGTAAGATCAGTATGAGGTCATCCTGCCTCTTATAGAATCATAGAATATCAGGGTTGTAAGGGAGCTCAGGAGGTCATCTAGTCCAACCCCCTGTTCTAAGCAGGACCAATCCCTAACTAAATCATCCCAGCCAGGGCTTCGTCAAGCCTGACCTTAAAAACCAAGGAAGGAGATTCCACCACCTCCCTAGGTAACCCATTCCAGGGCTTCACCACCCTCCTAGTGAAAAAGTTTTTTCATAATATCCAACCTAAACCTCCCCCACTGCAACTTGAGACCATTACTTCTTGTTCTGTCATCTGGTACCACTGAGAACAGTCTAGATCCATCCTCCTTGGAAACCCCCTTTCAGGTAGTTGAAAGCAGCTATCAAATCCCCCCTCAGTCTTCTCTTCTGCAGACTAAACAA
The DNA here is from genome assembly GCF_013100865.1 of Trachemys scripta elegans. Taxonomy (NCBI): domain Eukaryota; kingdom Metazoa; phylum Chordata; order Testudines; family Emydidae; genus Trachemys; species Trachemys scripta. Next base: position 61,546,890 of record NC_048299.1, on the reverse strand, counting down.
TCTGAGTTCCCTCAGTCTCTCCTCATAAGTCATATGCTCCAGCCCCTTAATCATTTTTGTTGCCCACCCCTGGACTCTTTCCAATTTTTCCACATCCTTCTTGTAGTGTGGAGCCCAAAACTGGACACAGTACTCCAGATGAGGCCTCACCAATGTTAAATAGAGGGGAATGAACATGTCCCTAAATCTGCTGGTAATGCCCCTACTTATACAGCCAAAATGCTGTTAGCCTTCTCGGCAACAAGGGCACACTGTTGATTCATATCCAGCTTGAAGCAAAGTAATTGAATTTTGAAAGATATAAGCAAAGAGAGAAGCCACTTTTGGCATCCATCACTAGACTGACACAAGGAAACAAAGCTTTTGCAAAGTGAGAAAGATGGGTCCTTCAACCAAGGAAAGTGGGGTGGGGATTTGTAGTCCTCTGGGAACTGAATATAAGTGAGAAAAAACATCTTGAACAAAACATATATCTGGATAGATTAAGTTTTAGACTCTTAAAAGTATATTTTGTTTAACTTGTAATTCTATCTTCATTTCTTATACTTGAACTCACTTAATCCTATGTATATTTTGTTAATACATTTGTTTATTTTTAAAATAAACCAACTCAGTTCTGACTTTCAAGGCAAGATTGTATTCACGCCAGTTAAGTTAATAAGCTGGTGGCTTTTGTGTCTTTAGAGGTACAAATGAACCTTATTATTTCTCTGAGCTGTCCAGCAGAGGGCTGGACATTACAGAGCACACGATTTAGGGAGAATTTGGGACTGGGAGTGTGTTGAGGTCACCCTGCAAGTAGTAACCAAGGCTTCTGGAAGCCAGAGTGGAGTTGTAGACTGGCCGCTGGCATCAGAGCTGCTGAACCAGGGATGTCTCACACACACACACTCAGGGTTTGACCTGCATGGTTCTAGGCTGATTGTGAGAATTCTGGGTTGGGAGCTACAGCAACAAAGTGTTGTAAGCTGTGTTCCCTGTGAGCTGCACGCTTGGGCGGCCGCCCAGGAGAGATTCAAATGCCGCCTAGCTGATTAGCAGAGCGCACACAGCTGGCAGCATGTGTTCAGGTGCCCCTCCCCCCCCATATTGCTCCGTCCTGCAGCTGCTTCGCTCCCGGGACTCTCCTGTTGGCTGTGCAGGGGGGTGGGGTAAGAGGAGGGTGCTGATGTCAGAGTGTCCCCCTCCTCCCCGCCCCTGTACCCCATCTCTGCAGAGCAGAGAGGACACAGCCTGGCTCAGGACTTGGAGAGCTGCTGCGGTGAACGGCGAGAGTGCCTTTCTTTAAAAGACAGTGCACTGTTTCCTGAGATTTCCCCAACAGCCAGCTCACACAGTCTCTGTCGCTTTCCCCTCCCCCTGCCCACATACCCCATCTCTGCAGAGCAGGGAAGGGTAGACAACAGGACTCAGGACAGAGCAGGAGAGCTTTCAGTGTCTTAAAGAGACAGTGCATGGCATCTCTCGGAAATGTCCCCAGCAGCCAGCACACACAGTGTCTCTGTGTCTCTCTCTCTCTCTCACACACACACACACACACACACAGCGCCTCGGTGTCACACACTGTCTCTTTCACACTCACCTCCCAACACATACTTGTATTATTGTTCTTGGTACTTCTTGGTACTTCCTGCAATGCACATATATTCTCTATAATTTTATTCTTTCAAATTGCATTATTTTAGTGTTTTGACTGGTCTATGCATTTCATCATTTTTATTTCTCTTACACTTAAATTTAATTCTTTGAGTAGTGAGTTCTAAAATGCCTAACCTGTCCTGGCTGGAGTAATTATCCCTATGGTAACTTTTTAAAAATATATATTATATCTAGGTGTTTTGTTTCTCCTGGTGGCGCACATCCGCACATACCTCGGTGCACATAACAAAAATTTATTCTGCACATAGAAAAAATTAGAGGGAACAGTGATTGTAAGGCACCCAGGGTTGCATGGCAACTGATGACACAACACACAACCCCTTACTGTCTGGATTGCACCCTGAACCGCATCACAGTCATCCTGGAATTTGAAACATGTAGTTTCATTCATGAAGGAATATTTTTCAGATCGTTATAACAAAAGGAGTTTCATTTAAAATGGAAGCATCTTTTAAACTTAGCCATAGTGTTCACCTCAGTGAATACTATAATAACTCTGTCTTTTCATGACTGCAAATAATTCCTAGTCTCATCTAATACTAAAATTAGACTGTCGAATCACTCGGGCTAGAAAACTATGTAGGAAAGTGATGCTTTAATCATGAGCTCATCTAGCATTCTGAAAATAGGAAATATAAAATAGTCAAGAAGTCCCCTAGAAATGTAAAGTAAAACTGGAAAGATCAAAAAGAGGACCATCAGAGGGCAGATAGACTATATAATAGAGGATGAAATGATTAAGTGCAGGAAAAAAAGGGAAGGTGTCCTATCCATTAAGAGAAACCTAGTCTGAGGAAACTGTGTGACCTTATGCAGAAGACTAGAAGTTAAGAACATGAAAGGAATCATATATATTTTTCCTTACAGATTTCTGGCCTTTTTCAATAGTTGAAAAGTGCCATATTGAGGGGTATGGAGACTCTGAAGTTCTCTGCTTATCTACAGGTACTCTCAGCATACGCAACCGAGCTAGTTTCACTCACACTCTTCTTGGAGTCCTTGACCTCCCTGCAGAGACAGCCAAGTAGGCTGCCAATTAATTCTAGTTGCGGTGGTAGTTTTCTGATATAAACATTTAAACTTGTCTGCATCAAAATCATAAGTCCTGAATGATGGCCAAACTCTTTTTCAGACAGAAATCCCAGCAGACATGAGTAATCCTTTAGAAGTCAGTAAAGAGCAAAGCTCACATTAACTTCAGTGGGGCCAGGATTTCACCTCTATATCTACAGTACCTCATAGAATGCTACACATACCAACACCAAGTCTTTTCTGTTCAGATAGCAGCTAATCCTCTTTTCTGGCACAGTACACAGAAAATCTGGGTGCATATCAGGGGCTTTTGTTTTCTTGAACATGTTACAGCTCTGGACCAGTCTTCTTCTTATTTTGTTGGTGTATTTAATGCTCAGACATTCTACAGGCAGTGACTATGCAAATTTCTCAACACAGCTCTGCTAAATGACCTGAGTCCTGACCTGCAGCATGCCTGCTGTGGCAATCCTGGAGCTCTCTTAGAAAAGGGACCATCAGTTTTGTCAAATCATAGTGATTTCATGAATTGTAAGAAAAGAGAATAGTATAAGACTGTATTCTAAAGAGAGAGAGAGAGAGAGCAGTGCTTGCCTACACAAATATTTCCAAGGCATCTACCTAACTCAACCCCACCAGCTGCATCTCTGCCAAATCTGTAATGTGTCAATGTTCACCTTGGAATGAATGTGGGTCTATTATGTAACTTGACCCATCATAACAGCCCCACACTCATATTTCCCACAAGCTACGTGTGGCTTATTGCAAATGCATTTGACCACGGTGTCGAAAGTTCCTGATTTCAAAGCCTTTGTTCCCACATGTGAATTTCTGTATTCTCGTACAACTATTTCCCAAAATTTATAAAAATGCTGTTTGTCCTCTATTTTAAAATCTGTAATATACAAGCAGAGAAAGCGGCATATGCCTGTCTCAGTTAGTTAAGGATCCAGTCCAATTCCTCTTCATGTTAATAAGGGGTTTTCCATTGACTTCAGTGGGAGTGCATCAGGTTCTAAAAGACCAAACAGAATGTAAGAAAAAAACTTTTAGTGAGACTAAAACCCACATTTTTTGTGTTTTTGTTCACTTCACTACGCATGTGAGTACATGAAGTTAATGGCAAATGTTTTCAATATGGCATAATTTTATGACAGCAACTTTGCAAGTATTGGAAGTGGAAAACAAATTATTTGAAAAGGACTCACTTGCTGTGAGTGAGGAAATGCCCTCCAGAAATAAAATGTGGTATATTTTATGTATCTAGAAAATAAGAATAAAATCATCATAAAAATAAAGGGACCAAATTTTTGTCTCATTTATACCGTTGTAAATCTAGAAACTCCATTTCCTTATGTGGATTTACAATGGTATAACTAAGTAGAATTTGATACATAATATTTTAGAATTTTCATTAGCTAGTATAGCTGAGCCCAATGTAAAATGATTTGATTGCATAATGAGTTCACAATGTAATGTAAAAAAATTGAGTAGGGGAATGGATAGCTCATGTTATTGGTGATGGGATCTGTGACCTTTCAACTCTAGTCACTAGTTCCAATATGGTGGAAGTAGATAATGATCAAATATTGGGTTACCATCTGATGACTACTATGTGATCAATGTGAAATGAGTTGGGTCTCAGCCCAATTGCTAGTGGACAATTGTCCATATCTCAAAACGCCACAACAGCTGGGCCCCTATTGGCAGTTTCAGCTGAGAGGCTGAAGAATGAATGGACCTGGAGATTGACTTATTCTCACACCCCTAGAGATGGCCCCTCCAGATCAGGGTTAAGGCACATTCATAGAACAACGTGTAAGCTCACACTGCTGCTGCCCATGTGGTACCTGTTCTGATCTAGAGGACTTCAGCATTGAGGGTTACCTGTCTGGCACTTTTCACCAACACTAAATTCACTAAAAAATTATTTTAATAAGTACATCATACTTGAGTATTATGGGAAGTGATAAATGAACCTTAAGCAAAGATTCAGCTTGTCCAAACTTTAACAGAATGTTCAACCATTAAGAGGTGCTGTTCAGGACCGGCTTCCTCATTCTTTCCATCACTCTTCAGTCTTCTTATATGAAGACAGAATCATTAGGAAGAAGCCAGCCACCCTCCCCTGCCCTACAAGGAACTACTTTTCATGGGGAGTCCATAGCACTTTCTTCAGCAGCAGTATATAGCCACTCACAAAGTGGCAGTGTCCAGCAGGGAGACCACCAGGACCTCTGACCCACCATCTAAAGCTGGGAGAGAAGGAGAAGCAATGAGAGGGGCTTGGAGGGGTGAATTCTGTAGCTGAACTTCTTAACATATTTAGTTCAGGGACTGGACTAAGGCAGTGGTTCTCAAACTTCTATATTGGTGACCCCTTTCTCACAGTAAGCCTGTGAGTGTGACTCCCCCTTATAATTATAAAAAAGTGTTTTTAATTTAACACTATTATAAATGCTGGAAGTGAAGCAGGATTTGGGGATTTATCATTCAATTAAAGGGAAGAATCTGCATTTATAAAACATTTAAAGTCACATAGTTAGCTCATACGGGAATAAAGCTTCCATGGTTTTCAAAAACTAGGATCATAAAGCATGCTGAATGTACTGTTCTGGCAGACATTTCAAGCAGATTTTACATAGATTAGACTTCCTGAGCTGAAGGATGACCACTTATACATGGGACATTTCAGGGGGAAATATAAAGTGGGAAAAGGAACATTGTGGTGGACATTTCTTCTAGAATAAAATAATGGACACTTATCTGGCCAATTGATTTATTGCTGCCAATATAGTGTTTATATAATTAGTTTTTTTAAGTAGGGTTACAAGTTACATACTAGTTTCTATGCAGTTCTTTATTTATACTCTTCCTTGGTTCAGTTTCTCTGGAGACTAAATTTTCTTCAACTTCTGTGACTTTAATTTTTTTAAAGAGAATGGGATGGAACTGCCTAACAGTCTAGGTCAACATTTTGTCCACTAAAACAGTTATAATCTAGTAGGAAATATCATAACTAATTTAGACCTCCATTGTTGTGCCTGCGATGTTGTACCTTCACTTATTTTCACCTGAAACTTAGGCTACTTAGACAGACATCTAAGTAACTGTAATTCTAACTGGACTCTTAGATGTCTGTGTATTGTAAACTTCAGGCACAGATAAATTTGGATGTAAACTTAAACCCACAGTAATTGTGTCATAATTTGTCGATACAAAGATGTTTGATTGTATTGTAGCACCCAGGAACCCTAATCATGGACCACGTCCTCATTGTGTTAGGTGTTCTAAAATCATAGAACAAAAAGATAGTCCCTCCCAAGAAGCTTACAGTCTAAGTAAAGAGAAAGCCCAGGCTTTCAAAATACCTTTAAAAAATGCCATTGTCATTGGAAAATTAGCATTATTTCCCTCTTCCCTCGCTCTGCACCTCCAACACAGTCACTGTTCATTTAATTGTGACATTCTGAATGATACCCTGGAACCCCCATATTCATCATTCATATGTGGTTGTGATATTTCATACAAAGCCTGCCATGTAAGGTATCGTATGAAAGGTCATGATCTGCTGAAACCCATTGTTCTGTCCAAATATATATATCATTAGTGTGTATAAAGTTATGAGATTGTGCTGTATGGTTGTTACTGAAATTTGCTAGTGTCAAACAGAGGATCCCTGCCAAAGTGCATGTTGACCACCCATTAATCAACTGTATGACTCAACTATGCAAGCACCACACAATGGGAAATTCTCAATCACTGTGACTCAGCAAAGCCCACCAGGACATGCCTGGGCTAGTATCTGCCAGGCATATGGGCCAATGGTATAAAATAAGGAACAGTTGCAGCATGTCTTGGCCTTTCTCCTCCCCCACCTATGCTGGAAACAACCAGAATGCCAAGAAGACAAAGATCATCTGAGGAGACTGGTCCAGACTTCAGGAGAAAGTCTGTACATTAAGGACAGTAACATCCAGTGGGGTGAGAACACTGCTTGATCTTAATGCTGCCTAATGTAATAAGGTTTAAGATTTAGATTGTTCTTTTTTTTTCTTTTTTTCATTTTCTTTGGTAACCATCTCTGTCCTTTTATGCCTGCCACTTATAATCACTTAAAATCTATCTTTCTGTAGTTGATAAACATTTTATATTTTACCTAAAACATTGCATTTTGTTTGAAGTGCTAGGAAATTCTCAGCTCAGTTACAAAGGCTTGTATGTGTCCTCCCCACATTGAGGGAGGGGTGGACTGGGTTATGAACTTACACTGGTCAGGTTTCTGACCAGGGCAGGACGGTACAGCTCAGGGGTGCAAGGTTGGGGAGCTGGGGAGAATTGGCTGGTGCCTTTTCCTGTGTGATTCATGAGAGGTTTTGGGGGTGTTCATACAATCTAGCTGGGCGTGGGGCTCCACCTGCTGTTGTACTGAGTGATAACAGCTCCTCGAGGGGTTTGCTGCTTGTCACTAGCAAAGCATTGTGAGAGACAGTCCAGACTGGAGAGTTAAGGAGGCACAGCGGTACCCCAGTTCCAGGTTGTACCCCAGGGAACCTGTCACAATAGTATAAAGAATCACCCGCCAGGATACTGCTCAGCAATGTGGCCTAGCAGACGCTCCCATCTGTGGGACGGGGAGGAAAGCCCCAGTGAAGCACCCCCTCCTTCAGGATAGGATGACTACTGACTTTGTTTTTAGAGAAAAGTGATGTCTACACAAAGGCGTTTTCATTTTTATAGCTGACATACTTTCAAGAGGTGTTGTCTGGACCTTAAGGTGTGATTTTTAAACTGATTTAATTGAACTGGTGCAAAAGGCTGTGTGGATGATGTTATTTTGGTTAAACTAGGCTTATTTCAGTATAGATAAAGTCAACTAGGAACAGGTTTAAACTAAACCAGAATAAGCCATTCTTCAACCAAAATATGTAACCACATAGGAGTTTGTAATGGTTTAACTAAATGAGTGAAAATTTGGGCGTAGACACAGCCCAAATACATTAGGGTTGGCAATTAAGATATATGGGACAGATAGGTGGAATGTCTGGATTATGGGTAGGACTTCTGGTTTTGGGGGTTTATTAATTTTATTTTGGAGGGTTATTTTTAACAATTGAGTTTTATGTAGATGTTCCAAAAATCAGGGTTTTCAGGGCTTTTCTTTGTATATACTGTAAAGATTAATATATATTATACATTACTCATTACAGTAGTCTGAGAACAGTATAAAGAAGAACAGGAGTACTTGTGGCACCTTAGAGACTAACAAATTTATTAGAGCATAAGCTTTCGTGGACTACAGCCCACTTCTTCGGATGCATATAGAATGGAACATATATTGAGGAGATATATATACACACATACAGAGAGCATAAACAGGTGGGAGTTGTCTTACCAACTCTGAGAGGCCAATTAATTAAGAGAAAAAAAACTTTTGAAGTGATAATCAAGCTAGCCCAGTACAGACAGTTTGATAATAAGTGTGAGAGTACTTACAAGGGGAGATAGAGTCAATGTTTGTAATGGCTCAGCCATTCCCAGTCCTTATTCAAACCGGAGTTGATTGTGTCTAGTTTGCATATCAATTCTAGCTCAGCAGTCTCTCTTTGGAGTCTGTTTTTGAAGTTTTTCTGTTGTAATATAGCCACCCGCAGGTCTGTCACTGAATGACCAGACAGGTTAAAGTGTTCTCCCACTGGTTTTTGAGTATTTTGATTCCTGATGTCAGATTTGTGTCCATTAATTCTTTTGCGTAGAGACTGTCCGGTTTGGCCAATGTACATGGCAGAGGGGCATTGCTGGCACATGATGGCATATATCACATTGGTAGATGTGCAGGTGAACGAGCCCCTGATGGTATGGCTGATGTGATTAGGTCCTATGATGATGTCACTTGAATAGATATGTGGACAGAGTTGGCATCGGGGTTTGTTACAAGGATAGGTTCCTGGGTTAGTGGTTTTGTTCAGTGATGTGTGGTTGCTGGTGAGTATTTGCTTTAGGTTGGGGGGTTGTCTGTAAGCGAGGACAGGTCTGTCTCCCAAGATCTGTGAGAGTAAAGGATCATCTTTCAGGATAGGTTGTAGATCTCTGATGATGCGCTGGAGAGGTTTTAGTTGGGGGCTGAAGGTGACAGCTAGTGGTGTTCTGTTATTTTCTTTGTTGGGCCTGTCTTGTAGGAGGTGACTTCTGGGTACTCGTCTGGCTCTGTCAATCTGTTTTTTCACTTCAGCAGGTGGGTATTGTAGTTTTAAGAATGCTTGATAGAGATCTTGTAGGTGCTTGTCTCTATCCGAGGGATTGGAGCAAATGCGGTTATATCTTAGAGCTTGGCTGTAGACAATGGATCGTGTGGTGTGTCCTGGATGGAAGCTGGAGGCATGTAGGTAAGTGTAGCGGTAAATGTAGCGCTACATTGATGACATCTTCATCATCTGGACCCATGGAAAAGAAGCCCTTGAGGAATTTCACCATGATTTCAATAATTTCCATCCCGCCATCAACCTCAGCCTAGATCAATCCACACAAGTGGTCCATTTCCTGGACACTACTGTGCTAATAAGCGATGGTCACATCAATACCACCCTATACCGGAAACCTACTGACCGCTCAAATAAATTTATTAGTCTCTAAGGTGCCACAAGTACTCCTGTTCTTTTTCGGATACAGACTAACACGGCTCCTACTCTGAAACCTGTCATTTTAGGGGGGAGAAGACTTCCACTAAAAAGTGGCTTTTGCTTCTTGCCTTGTCCATATTCAATGTTAAACACATTAAACTACTATGCAAAATTGCACCAGTTGAACTTAATAGGTTAAAAAACATATTTAGTTAAGATAGTATAAATTCCTATGTAAAAACTTTGATATCAGTTTAAACCTTGACCTAAACAGACTTTAGCCACTTTATTCCAACAAGTGTCCACCCAAAGACTTGCACTGAAATAACTAAATCACTTTTAGGAAACTGATAAAGGGCTTGTATACACTGCAAAGTTGTCGACAAAACTTTTGTCTTTCACGGGTACTTAACCCCACCCCCTCCCCCCCGCAAAAGTTTTGCCGATGCAAGTGGCAGTGTGAACGTGGCTTTGTTGGCAGGAGCGCTCTCTTGCCATCAAAGCTAAGGTCGCTCATGGGGCTGGAAGTATTTTGTCGACAAAGTACTGAAAAAGAGCATTTACACATGTTGACTTTTAGTGACAAGTGTCACTTGTCTCTAAAAGCTGCGTGGTGTAGACGAGCCCAATGTTAAATTGCTTGCAAGTTTGTGTGTAGACCAGGCCTAAGAGTTTTTCTTGACTAGTTCCCAGTTTAATTAAGCTTTCCTTTGAAGGGATGCTCTATCCCAACTACTAAAGTAGCATAGCTATAGCTGATCATTTTGCTCTTGCATGAGGTGAAGCTGGAGGAAAAGGATTCACCTGTCAGAGGCCCAGTTTCCACGCTGATAGGGGCGGAGTTATAAAGGGTCATGGGAGCTTACTGGAGGAAGTTTTTAATCATTCAAGCAATAGGAAGAAACAGTTTTTGTAAGATGCTCTATGTAATCTCTTTTGGGGCAGAGGGGTATATTTGGGGGAAAATATAAAGCTTACTTACCAAACTGTATCTGTAGTGCCTTTTGTGTGACATTATTAATATCTGTATATTTATAAACAACTGCCACTTTTTTATTAAATCACTTTTTAAAATGTTCCACTAAACCATGGGTATTTATAAAGGCTTTATTTTAAGATCATTTATTGGGGACTGGATTCTCCAGCTGCTGTTGCAGCAGTAGAAGGAAGTAGAGAGGTGGTGTGGTTCCCCGCAGCCCTAGTGAGGGACGAGCCCCGGCCTAACCCCTCTACATGGGGGTGCTGAGATCTACTGAACCAAGCTGTAAACCCTGTGTATAATGGAAACCACTTCAAGCCAGGGGGTGCAGCAGCATCCCTAATTCCAGCATCTATACATACCTGGGCAGCTTCAGGATGCCATTAGCAGCTGCACTCTGTGCCTTTGTTACCTCAGGAGTGAGATATTGGTTAAAATCACCACTGGCTATGGCAAATAGTGCCATTGCCCTATACTCATAGGGACTGAAATTATGTTACTTCATGCAACAGAAAATACTTTCCCCCTACCCCAGTGGGCCGTACTCACCATGTCTGGGGCTGGAATGCAGTGCTGTGCTGAAGTGCTGCAAAGCTGAAATGTCAATAAGCATGTATTAAAAATGGAAATGGAAATAAAGGAAGGGAGTTCTGAAACTTGTATTTACCTTTCTGTTCTGACTGTCAATCCAGTGGTACATCTGTCTATTTTTTATCAGCAGTTTCCAGCATGGAAGCCTTGAAGGGCAACCCCTTCACACCTGCAGAACACCTGACCCAGAGGAGGACAAATAGGACTAAGGAGGACATGTTCAGAGAGCTCCTGCAATTCAGGATGCAACCTGCATCGGACCATGACTAAAGGGCTTAAAGGGTCAAGATGACAAACATCACAGAACATAAAGATAGGACAGGAGAAAGGCCCAGGAGTCCCAGCAGGACAAGGAGATGGAAATGTACCAGGACATAATGGGTCTTCTCAGGCAGCAAACCCAACTGCTGCAGACCCTGGTTGACCTACAGGTCAACAATTACAGGTTCCACACCATTTACAGTCTTTGGAGAACTGCATAATAGCAACTCACTACACCCCCTCAATATACCATATGGCATCATGGGGTACATAATTACCCTTACCATTCCATGTCAGGGGAGAGCAAGGAAAACAGCAGTTTCACATAGACTGATTGGTGAGAACCATAGTTGGTGTATGTGGAGCCACCATGGACTACATTTGTGCACTGAAACAGACAGAGATGTTTGCTGCCTTTCCAATTTTAAAGTTCCACTCTGTACATTTATGTTAAAAGTTTATATCATATTGTTTTTCTCACTCAAAGTTCTATTTTTGGAGAATAAAATTATCTCTAATAGTACACAACACATTGCAAAATGCATAGTGGTAGTCAAAGCAAAGAGTACTTGTACGTGTACAGCAAGCACCACATAATCCATAGCTTCAAAAAACATCCAATTGTACACACAGCAAGCACCACACAACTCTTAGCAGCACCCAGAGAACACCCCAGTGCACAACACTACTGTGACTGACCATTAAAGTTTTCTTTCAAAGCCTGCCTCAGCTGCACAGCTCCACATTAGTGTCTTGTAATGGCCTTCTTATCTGGCTGTTCAAAGTCAGCAGACAACCACTCCCCCTTAGCAGCAGCTTTTCTCCCTTTGTTTCTCACATATGCAGGATACAACAGGCAGTGATAATCATTTGGAGTTCTCTGAACACTGCCAGCATGCCTTCAATCTACCAAAAGTACATTCAATAGTCATTCTGATGAATTTTTTCTTGGTGCTGTCCGGATGGCCAGCGTACGGCTTCATGAGCCAGAGGAGCCATGGGTTGGCTAGGTTCCCGAGAATCACTACTGGCATTTCAATATTGCCAATGGTCATCTGCTGCTTGGGAGAGAATGTCCCAGCATGCAGCTATCAAACCTGGGATCTCTGGAGTAAAATGCATGAGCCTCTACTGCATGAGCTAAAAGCCATATGGCCCTCAGCTAAGGCTGTAGTGCAGACTCATTAATCTCTCTCTAAGTGGTCTCCGTGCCATTAGATGGGACAGAGCACCACACCCAGGAGGTGTGTGGGTTACACAAGCTCAGCACACAGTTTCAGGAATGTGGCCTTTCACATCTGAAAGTTCTACAGCCACTACTTGTGGCTGCGTTACAAACCTGCATTACAAGTCAGTCAGTGCATTACACCAGTGAGTGCTCATTTTGCAGGCCCAGAAGTGGCACTCTATCATCTGCAGCTACTCTGCGAATGCCACCAGCAAACTTGAATTGTTTTTTGTTATGTCCCTCAGCAAGCTGTCCTTGAAGAAATCCTCATGGTCCTAGTTGTTGTGGTCCTTCCTGCAGGTCGGTAAATCATGTGTCCTGTATTTGCACATTTATGAGAATTGTGTTGAACTCTGCAGGCTCCATGCTTCCATCAAAGATGGCAGACACCAATTCGTGCCACACAGGTTTGTGGGATTTTTTTAAAAGGCGCACAAATTATGGAACATAGATGGCATTAGGGGATGGAGAAAATTGCATGCTGGGAATTTGACCTCTAGGTCTCGGAGATCCCTGGGTGAGACCTTTCTATCCCACAATACATTTCAAAAAGTTCACAAAAGGCATGGCGGACAGGGGCATACTGGGATACCTACCTGTTGTGCACTGCACTTTGCATTGATGCAAGCACTCTGTGGGTACACACTACCGGTGCCGTAACAAGGGCGGGGCAAGTGAGGCACTTGCCTCGGGTGCGCAAAGCAGAGGGGCACAGCTCTACCGCCCAAGCGGGACGGAGGAAAAAAAAAAGCCGCGATCGGTGGCGCTTCGGTGGCAGCTCTACTGCCACCGCTTCTTCGGCGGCAATTCGGCGGCGGGTCCCGTAGTCCCTCTCGGAGGGGAGGACCTGCCGCCGAATTGCCGTCGCCGCTTCATTCATTCTTCAGCAGCAATTCGGCAGCGGGCCCTTCCCTCTGAGAGGGACTGAGGGACCCGCCGCCAAATTGCCACCGAAGAGCCTGGAGCCGGCCCTTGCCTCGGGTGCAAAATTTCCTTGTTACAGCTTTGCACACTACATCAATGTAAGCAACTATGCATGCGCACAAGCAATGAACAACCTTTGGCAGCTGTACGCTGACATAACTTGCACTGACCAAAGTTTGTAGTGTAGACATGGCCTCAGGCAAAGAGGATTTGGCATTTGTCTGCTCCAGTACATACTCTGCTCCCTCAGAAGCCAACAGTTCTTATTGAATTTCATCCCCAAAATAAGAGGTATTTTTCTGGCAATGGAAGGCATTTGAATTAGCTACAGAGCAAGGACAGCATGGATTCACCAAGCTTGTCAACCACCAAAACAAAATATAAAATTTTGCAGATGCAGTGGTGGAAGCAAAGACCCATTTCTAGTGGATATAGCTCTGTGGATGTATGTGCACTGGAGCTGGAAGGTGTAATTTCTAGCTTGGGTACATATGCCCTCACTAGCTCTGCCCGAGCGAGCATGCTAAAAACAGAAGTCTAGCTGCAATGGTGGGACAGGCTAGCCCAGGGGCTCTCAAGACAAATTATTTGGTGGCCTCAGGGTGCGGCCACCAACTCTTGCTGGTGGCTGCTCTCACACTTTTCCTAAAATATTTAATTAGCCTTAGGAAAAACAAATGAATATGCACATATACACGTCCAAATCGTAATTTATTATTTGCTAATTAGTAAGTCTGTTGTGAAAAGTGATATTAACACACATGCAAGTGTCATTTTTCACAGCAGAATTACTCAGCCCTGGCAAGTCTGGGGACAAATTAAGCCCTGGATGGGAGGTCAGGGGAGGCAGTGGGGCCTAGGGGCGATGGGGGTGGGTGCGCGGCTGGGGGAGGCAGTGTGGGGCTGAAGCCTGAAGCCCTGTAGCCGGAGGACAGAGCCTGAAGCCCTGTGGCCAGAGCCTGGGGCTGGAGCCTGAAGCTCTGAGGCCAGAGCCTTCTGCCACGCCACCAGGGCTGAAGTCTAAAGCTTGAGCCCCGCCAAGGTGGTGCATCCAGGAGCACCAGGGAGGGGGGAGGGGCCGCTGCTTTGCTCCTGCCCCCAATCACAGCCCAGGAGGCTGTGGCTGCAAGAAAAGCCCCTGGTGGCTGCATGTGGCCACGGTGGCCGCATTTGAGAAATGCTGGGCTAGCCACCCTGAGTATGCTCTTGTCCAGGGATGGGCAGACTTTTGGCCTGAGGGACACATCTGGGTGGGGAAATTGCTTGCAGGGCCATGAATGTAGGGCTGGGGCAGAGGGTTGGGGTGCAGGAGGGAGTGCGGGGTAGGGGAGGGTGCAGGAAGGGGCTCAGGGCAGGGGGTTGGGGCGCAGGAGGGATGCGGGGTGCATGAGGGGGCTCAGGGCAGGGCATTGGGGTACAGGAGGGGTGCGGCAGGGGGTTGGGATGCGGGATGGGTGTGGCAGGGAGTTGGGGTGCGGGGTGCAGGAGGGGTTTGGGGTGCTGAATCTGGCCCGTCAGGGCTTTGGATCCAGCCCACGGGATTGCCACCCCCATGGCACCGCGGGCCCCGCACTGCTGCTGGAAGCAGCCGGCACCATGTCCCTGCGGCCCCTGGGGTGGGGGGGCAGAGCCCCTCCCGCTGCTCATGCCGCTGCGGCTACACTTCTGTTTTTAGAGCCCTAGCTCAATCAAAGTTAGGGTGGGTATTTCTACTGAAGCTGGAAATTATACCTCCAGCACCAGTGTAGACATATCCTATGTGCAGGAGGAGGTCTGGCTTGAGGACTCAAGAATTAGAGGAGTTAACCTGAGTTTGTCAGAGGGTGGGCATGATGTCAGCTGGTGGCCTGTGAAGCACAGACACATTCAGCCTATTGTCCCTTTTGCTGACTCAGCAGGCTGACTGTTCCTTTAGGTGGACAAACCACCTAAGGTGGTGGACCCCAACACTAAATCCTAAAATCGATAGCCTGCTGGGACACAACACTATTTTGTGAAATGTACCAGGATGCTGGGACAGGCCGGAAACTATCATTCCCAGTTTTCAAGGACAGATGGCCACTCTAATGAAGACACTATATAAAAAAATTAATGTCAAATGTTTCTGCAATGGAGAGTAAAATATAAGGTTAGTTTCTCTGGTCTGGTCAAACTCTGCTTGTCACTGGGCACCAAGGTGACTTTAAGCTTCC
Source organism: Trachemys scripta elegans (assembly GCF_013100865.1). Taxonomy (NCBI): domain Eukaryota; kingdom Metazoa; phylum Chordata; order Testudines; family Emydidae; genus Trachemys; species Trachemys scripta. Next base: position 61,531,404 of record NC_048299.1, on the reverse strand, counting down.
TTTGCAGTCCTGGGTTCTATTCTGGTCACTGATCTACACTGATCTGTATTCCTGGCACAATTAAAGCAGCCTGAGGAGTACTTTAATCTACACAAGCTGCCTGTGGATCTCAAGGGGCTAACTGGGGTTCAGCAGAGCACTGGGACATTCTAGTTATGCCCTTTTTCCCTCAGATGCTAGCCTTCTTCTAGCTCTTGGTACAAGGGGTAGGTAGGAACCACTATGGTGGCTCAGTGCTACTGGATGACCCTCTAGCCAGAAGGAATTGTCAAGAGTTAGATTAAGCCAACGTCATGGCTATTTTGTACCATCCGCACATAGCAGAGGTGAGAATCTGGCCTATGTAGTTCTTAAGTATCTTTTGAACAAATTATAAAACACAACAAAATTTGGGTGATAAACAGGGCCGGCTCCAGCATTTCTGCCGCCCCAAGCGCAAAAAAAAAAAAAAAAAAAAAAGCCACGATCGGCGGCGGCAGTTCAGCGGCAGGTCCTTCGCTCCTAGAGGGAGTGAGGGACCTGCCGCCCCCGAATTGCCGCAGGTGCCGCCCCTCAAGCGGCTGCTTGTTAAGCTGGTGCCTGGAGCCGGCCCTAGTGATAAAGCTTGGTTCCTATAACGTCTTTTGGCAAAAACCAAAGTGAGTTATCCCAGTTTCTAAAATAAATGCCTGTCTTGTGAGTTTCACCACTTCAGGTGTCTGCAGAGATAAAAAACAAGCAGTTTTGTCAGAAAAGATAAAGGCCTCAGTGGCATGGGCCTGTGCGTGTGTGGAGTTCCTTTTGACTTCAGCAAGGCTAGCTCTTTGTGGGCTCAGGGGTCTGTCTGCACAGAGGTCATAACAGAAAGCAGGACCTAAACATTCAGAAATTAAGCTGACTGCCCAGTTTGCTCAGCTCAGCTTACTGAAAGTTCCAAAGATAGGAATCAGTCTTCACTATGAAAAGACTACAAACACTACAGCACAAACAAACAAAAATTGTATTTACAATTGGAATTTCTTTACTTGCTGATGGCAATTATCTTGTTGCAATGTGACATTATTTGGGAGCCTGACGTCACATTAAAAGAACAGGAGTACTTGTGGCACCTTAGAGACTAACACATTTATTTGAGCATAAGCTTTCGTGGGATACAGCCCACTTCATCGGACGCATAGAATGGAACATATAGGAGATATATGTACATACAGAGAACATGAAAAGGTGGGAGTTGCCCAATCAACTCTCAGAGGCTAATTAATTAAGATGAACTGTTGTCAGCAGGAGAAAAAAAAAACTTTTGTAGTGATAATCAAGATAGCCCATTTAAGACAGTTTGACAAGAAACTGTGAGGATACTTAACATGGGGGAAATAGATTCAATGTGTGTAATGGCTCAGCCATTCCCAGTCTCTATTTAAGCCTAAGTTGATAGTATCTAGTTTGCATATCAATTCAAGTTCAGCAGTTTCTCATTGGAGTCTGTTTTTGAAGTTTTTCCGTTGCAAAATTGCCATCTTTAAATCTGTTATTGAATGGCCAGAGAGGTTGAAGTGTTCTCCTTCTGGTTTTTGAATGTTATGATTCCTGATGTCAGATTTGTGTCCATTTATTCTTTTGTGTAGAGACTCTCCGGTTTGGCCAATGTACATGGCAGAGAGGCATTGCTGGCACATGATGGCATACATCACATTGGTAGATGTGCAGGCGAATGAGCCCCTGATGGTATGGCTGATGTGATTAGGTCCTATGATGGTGTCACTTGAATAGATATGTGGACAGAGTTGGCATCGGGCTTTGTTGCAAGGATAGGTTCCTGGGTTAGTGTTTTTGTTCTATGGTATGTGGTTGCTGGTGAGTATTTGCTTCAGGTTGGGGGGCTGTCTGTAAGCGAGGACAGGTCTCTCCCCCAAGATCTGTGAGAATGAGGAATCATCTTTCAGGATAGGTTGTAGATCTTTGATGATGCGCTGGAGAGGTTTTAGTTCGGGGCTGAAGGAAACAGCTAGTGGCGTTCTGTTGTTTTCTTTGTTGGGCCTGTCTTGTAGTAGGTGACTTCTGGGTACTCTTCTGGCTCTGTCAATCTGTTTTTTCACTTCAGCAGGTGGGTATTGTAGTTTTAAGAATGCTTGATAGAGATCTTGTAGATGTTTGTCTCTGTCTGAGGGATTGGAGCAAATGCGGTTGTATCTTAGAGTTTGACTGTAGACAATGGATTGTGTGGTATGTCCTGGATGGAAGCTGGAGGCATGTAGGTAAGTATAGAGGTCAGTAGGTTTCCGGTATAGGGTGGTGTTTATGTGACCATCGCTTATTAGCACAGTAGTGTCAAGGAAATGGACCGCTTGTGTGGATTGGTCTAGGCTGAGGTTGATGGTGAGATGGAAACTGTTGAAGTCATGGTGGAATTCCTCAAGGGCTTCTTTTCCATGGGTCCAGATTATGAAGATGTCATCAATGTAGCGCAAGTAGAGTAGGAGCATTAGGGGACGAGAGCTAAGGAAGCGTTGTTCTAAGTCAGCCATAAAAATGTTGGCATACTGTGCGGCCATGCGGGTACCCATAGCAGTGCCACTGACTTGAAGGTATATATTGTCCACAAATGTGAAATAGTTGTGGGTGAGGACAAAGTTACAAAGTTCAGCCACCAGGTTTGCCATGACATTATCGGGGATACTGTTCCTGACGGCTTGTAGTCCATCTTTGTGTGGAATGTTGGTGTAGAGGGCTTCTACATCCATAGTGGCCAGGATGGTGTTTTCTGGAAGATCACCGATGGATTGTAGTTTCCTCAGGAAGTCAGTGGTGTCTCCAAGATAACTGGGAGTGCTGGTAGCATAGGGCCTGAGGAGAGAGTCCACATAGCCAGACAGTCCTGCCGTTAAGGTGCCAATGCCTGAGATGATGGGGCGTCCAGGATTTCCAGGTTTATGGGTAGCAAATAGAATACCCCTGGTCGGGGTTCTAGGCATGTATCTGTACAGATCTGTTCCTGTGCTCTTTCAGGGAGTTTCTTGAGCTGATGGTGTAGTTTCTTTTGGTAATCCTCAGTGGGATAAGAGGATAATGGCCTGTAGAATGTGGTGTTAGAGAGCTGCCTCATGGCCTCTTGTTCATATTCCAACCTATTCATGATGACAACAGCACCTCCTTTGTCAGCCTTTTTGATTATGATGTCAGAGTTGTTCCTGAGGCTATTGATGGCGTTGTGTTCAGCGCGGCTGAGGTTATGGGGCAAGTGATGCTGCTTTTCCACATTCCAAAATTTGTCCACATTGTCCACATGATGTCACACTGTTAATTAACACCACCCCCCCCCAAAAAAAAGAACTCCTCCATCCTGCTTTAAGAATCATAAAGCATCATTATTTTAAAATGTAGTTCAAAAGTTTAAAAAATACCTTTTTCTCAGTGTTACTAGTATAACAGCAGGGTTAGGAGTCAGAGGCAAGTCACTACATCGCAATTATTGCAGGACCTAGAGAGATGGTAGAGCACCACCTGGAGTTTGTGAAGCCTACCAAAGAATTTTTAAAGGTTGTTTTCAACATACCCAAGTTTACAAGACCCATGTGTTTCATAGTTTGCCTGCTTTGCCAAGAGTGCTGGAACTAGAGGTGCTGGGGTACAGCAGCATCCCCTGGCTTGAAGTAGTAATAACAACCAAATACATGATTTCTGCTTTCGGTACAGCCACTATAAAAATTGTTCAAGCATCCCTGTGCTTTTCTTCTTTTTTTTAATTCATATGTCTTTTCTATAACAAAAATATTAGGTGAAAAAACTATTCCTGTTTTTTTCGCACATGCCTTTCTTTTTAAAATAACACTGATTTTTTCCCCACATGGGTTTAATTAAAAGTGAACACAAAAACCATGTGAAGTTTGGCATTAATCAGATTAAATGTATAAGGCTTCACACAGAAGAAGTCTTTACCTAAAAACCAGTGCTTCATGGATCATCCAAACTGATGCAGATTTTTCAAGCCTGTAAGTGGGATGAGCCTACCCATTTAGAGGTAAGAGTCTGTGGGGGCAGTCCCGCCTAGCAGATATGGGGTAAGGGAATCCAGGCCCTCCCACTCTATTGGCTCCCAACCCTCACGAGCACCATAAAGCAGGCATCTGCTTCCTGCGGTCTGGCTAATACTCTCCCCTGGGTCTCTTTGTACCGCTCTACCCCACCCCTTCGGGTGCATTGTGGCTTGTGGTTGTCCCTGGCAATCTGGTCCACAGGTCTCAGCAGGCTTGGGAGTTCTGGCTCCAGGCAGCAGACCTCACCCTGAGAATGCCCTCCTGGTGTAGTCCCGCACAGGTCTGCCTCTCTTCACACTCCACCGCCACCCTGCTGTGTTGAAGAGACTCTCTTTAAGTCCTCCTCCCAGCACGCCCTCCAGCCTTACAGGAACGGGCTTCCTGGACCCAGAGTTGATCCTACACCCTTATGGTATCCACCTCATCACAAAGCCTAACAACCAATACATGGAAGAGAAAAATGTCCAAGGGGAAAATTCTCAGCTGGTGTAAAGTGTCGTAGCTCTGTTGAATTTGATGGTGTTAGGACAATTTTCACCAGTGAGGGTCTTCTCCTAAATGCACATACACAGTCACCTTGCACAACCTATTTACACTCATCCCTTTTTAATTCAAAATATTAAAACTAGGGCTCTAATGCCAAAAGGAACGTGCAGATTTAAAAAAAAAAAGTGTTTGACAGTCAGGTCCTGCTGGTTCCACACAGTTGCTTCCTCAACCCTATGAGGAAGCAGCAGGATATAGCTGTTGAGCACTGTGGGTTTTTATCTGTCTTTTTCTCTTTCTGGCATTGTCATTTTCTATGTTGGGGGCCCTAAAGGGTTATTTTTAACTAAGTTTGTGAGGCAACTGTTTGTGTGTATTTGGAACTTTTCTTTTCAAAGCAAAAAATATGAACTTAGAATCTGTTAAACTACAGCTAAGTATGTATAATATATAATATAATATATACAATATAAGTATATTTCCGGTGTACAACAGGTGTATGTAACATAAGCATGTGAAAAACAAACTGAGTGAGACACGCTGATGTTTTTGGCTCCATTTCTTATGTATCATCTCAAGGTCTAGTTGCACATATGTTATGTATGTAATAAATTTCTAATAGTAGTCATAGAGATATTCAAGCATCTGTATGCCTAAAAACATAAAAGGGAAATATTAAAAAATAAAGGAGGTAAACCAGATATGCTCACCGTGACTATAAACTAGTGATCATTTTAGCAAGTATATAAAAATGTGAGACCTTTTTGTTTTTTAAGCTTCTCAAGTCTTTTTTTCCAGCACAGAAGTTAGGTGTGCATATTTTATGCTGGAGGATGGAATTGTGTGGAGAATAAACTGATGACTGAGCACTGATATGAAGTAAGCACAGAACAAAGAGCCAGAAATTCTGAGGAGCACCATAAGGACAACCATCATGTTTGACCCCTGGGCACAGTGGAGCGTGTGTGAAAAGATCCTTGCAGGATCTCTCCCTTCAGTACTCATGAGGGGGTGGGGAGAGGGGGCTGACTTAAGTCTAGTTGTTTATATATAGGAGATTATAAATAACACAAGGGAAAAGGTAATTTAAAGCATCAGGCTTGGTATCGATGGATCTACAGCAACACTTATGACCAGCTGTTCCCATTTTATATTGAGTTTTTTTTTAAAAATTACAAGATTAATTTTAGACAGATTTAGAATATAAAATGACTATTAATGTTTCTGCAGTGTAGCTGTAACCATGTCAGTCCCAGGACTCTCTAGTAATGTTTTCCTTTTTTCTGAAAGAATGAAGTCCACTTCTCTGCCCATGTTTCCTTAGATCCATAGGACCTCTGTGGCTGGAAATTGGTAATTTGTGATTGGATAGTGAGTAAGTATTCTTGGTTGAAGTAGGGGGAATTTGCAAGGTGCAGAAGTAAATAGAGTGAAGATGCAAGGGTTTTTTGGATATTTTTACTCACAAGTGTGTTGGAGCTTTCTAACAGGAAAAGTATATTCTGCTACCTCTTCATACCACATAAACTATCACCAGCATTTTACCACCTTTCTGTTTCTATAGATCATGAGTTAAGCCAGTGTAGATGCATTAATTGATCCTTATAGCCAGTGTAGATTTATTTTTACCTACTCATGTTTCACATACGATGATCAAATCATGGAAGGAGATGTTCTGAATAGTGAATTATTTGGATTTTGTCTCCAAAGACTACATCAGGGATGCACGGGCTAAGAGAGGTGTGTGTGGTGTTTTGGTTTTGTTGTTGTTTTTAATAAATCTGGCCATGGGACAGGTGCCTTTTTGAGTCTTCAAGAGTGTAGTGCTTGTTGAGTGCAAAGTGGGAAATCCTTAAGCTTACAGATTGGATGCTGCAAGGTGCTGTGTACCCTCAAGTACCACTGACTTCAGTGGGAGGTGTGAGTAGCTCAGTACCTCAAAGGTTCCAGCCCTTGTTTAGGTATATATGGTCATGAAGATGAGGAACAGGATAAATCTTGCAGAAGGCTATAAATTAGTTATAATTATTTGAATTAACAATATGATAAATGTTAAAGGTACCAGCGCACATTTGAGTATTATGAGCAGAGCAGGCATATGTTAAATTGTAGTACCTTTTTCCTATGACATGGCGTGGCATATTTTGTTTAGGGAGGTAAAAAACAATGACAGTTTTTGTCAATGGTATTAACTCTTTATTTTGTTTCATCTGTTCTCTCCCATTTCACTCAGATCTCTGCTTAGCATGCTCCCTCATACTGAATTATATTTTGCCTTTTAATTTTTTTTCTTAATATAAGATCATAGGCATGAGAGTTTTAGTTCAAACATTATAGCTTTCTGTTCATTCTGTACTTTGTATATGCCATCTTCTTGGTGGTTCAATGACTCAGCTTCAGTTATGTGCAGGATCTTTCACCTCTAAATTATATAAATTCTATTTCTAGCACTGCAGTATATTCATTATTCTATATTGGTGAGTCCGAGAGACCCTTGTATGGCACAAAAAGAGAAGCCACTGTTAAAGAAACTAAAGGCTGATTTTTGTAATGTCAACACTCTGCTCAACACAGAGGAAGATCTAATCACAGATTTATAGACCTTAGGCCTATGTTGGAGAGCTATGTCAATTTTCATCAGTTGAATATATGACTTTCTGTTACTATCTTTCAGTACTGTGGTGCCAGTATTCAGTTCTCTGGATCAGTCTGATGACAAGTGGCATGCTCTCTGTATCTCCAATTTAAGCTGTCACAAAATATACATGTTTACTTGACAAACCCCAGTTGGTGGTGATTGCAACTGATTTGAGATGTTCTCTGACACTCTCTTTGCCTTGTAGATTCTCACCACATCCTAAGGATCATTTGCTCTGTTTATTAAGCTGAGTTTGTCTTTTGTTTGGGAACTGAACTTATATTGAACACTGGCTTGTGAATTTCTCAGCATTTCATCCTCCAGGAATATTACAACCAATGTGCACAAAGATTATAGGGATTGTCAAGCCCTGTGACTTCCTTTTTCTTATGGACTGTAAACCACCTCTAGTGCCTTATGTTGTCATCTGATTTCTTCCACATCTCCCTCTTTCCCCTAGTCTATTTCAGGAATTTTTGTTAAAGAGAGGATTCCCTGTGTAACTGTTGGTATTCCTAGTTAATACAGGATTTCCTATGTAACTAGGAGATTCTCTGATTATATATACTATTCACTTGCTAAACAGAGTGGTATTTCTACTGGAATCTATGGCTCAATGCAGAATTCTCCATGTAATTGATATTTTTGGCTCAATGCAGAATTTTCTAACTGGGAATTTCTCAGGCTAAACAGAGGAGAGACTGTGCTGGAATTGCAGGCTTTAAAATACAGAGTTCTCTATGTAACTGGTAGATATAGAGACTAGGTCTGATTTTTTCAGTTACTACATTTCTGCACTTGGGCCAGGAAGGAGCTGGTGGAAAAGGGAAAATCTAAGATTGCACTAAGCCATCTTTGTGCTTCCTGTGTTCTGGGTCCTTGCAGAGGCCAGCCCAATCCACTGGTGTAAGTTAGATCAACCTTAGGAGTGCTCTAACGTGTGCTCTGATTCCCATAACTGTCTATAGATCTTGGGACTCAGAGAATAGATCATCTACGGCCCTGATAATCCCACCTGTTAATGGTCCAGAGCTGAATTTTGCTAATCATGGGGTTCAAGAAGGTGTAAATATGAGGTAGAAATTGCAAATTTCAAGGGAGAAAGAGGAAACATTTCTTCAGCAGGTTGATTTTTTAAAAACAATAGTGCTTGTCTGAAGCTGCTCAGTAGTTGCAATGTTAGAATATGTCCTGGGGAGATGGATTAATGGGCAAAGCACAAGTGAAGTAGTCAAAGATGCATAATGGACATTTGTCACATGAATACCACTTCCATATATGGTCTTTGTGTGCACACTATCTCTTGCTTCCCCTGGATTATATTTTTTAACTCTTCCCTGAACAGTTTGAAGCAATTTGCAGGAAAAGGGGGAAAACAACTCTAAATAGGAAATGTATACTTAGCAACTAAGAATAATCTTCTGATGATTCATACAGATTCTAGAACTTGATAAAAGTTCATTGTTGTCTAAGAAAAGTGCAACATTTGTTTAGATTTGGCTGGCTTTGTTGGCTAAAGAAAAAAATAGTTTGAAGTAGAGCGAGTAAAGAATTTGAATTACAGATACCATACGATGGATAGCATCAGCAGGCCTTTCTCAGTCTACTTAAGATAGGGGAAAATGCTTTTCTACTTTAAGATTTTTCTTATGAAAAAAATCAGTTATAGATGTCTTATGTCTGACTAAATTTGGGGTAAATTTGCACTAAACGTGTTTTATCCTCTGTTAGGTCAGTTATGTCAGGACATGCCATATGGTCCCCTTTGGATGAGATGAGAAAAAAAAAATCGATTAGAACTAGCAGAAATTTCAGATTGCTATGTACTAGACTTTTGTGTTAAAATGCTACCAGGCTATTAAACTGAAAGAAAAATATACTATGAACTTATAAATAATTATAAAAAGCAAATTTACCTTTTATTGTAGGTAACTGCAAACATTTTTTATCACTAGTTCATTTCAGTGAATACTGTTAAAAACTTAACAGCTGTTTTAGATAATTCCGTAGATAACCAAATTAATTTTGCTTAATTTTTAAAGTATTCCAAATATTGCTTGCAATAAGGATAAAGTAGGATAGTTGATATTTATAAGTTGGCAAGTTTTTGACACCATTGAAAAAGCTTATATTTCATCATTTCAATTTTATAACAATAATGTAATGTAATGTTCAGCTCCAAATTTACTCTAAACTAATCAAAACCAAGTAGCCAGACTTCTTTGTTCTGGACCACAGGTAACTGGTCATTTCCCCCCAAATCAATGCATTGCAGGGTTTGATCTCCTGTTTATCTGAAATGTAATTTTTCTGAAGATGCACAGTCTCTCAAAAACTTCAGCTAAATAGTTTTGATCTATTGTTTTGAGGCATCTGGAACTGTTGGGGGATACAGTGCTTGTCCAACTTAGTATTTTGTTCTTCCATTGCACCCTGAAGCTATGCTATACAGTGCCAAGAGAAAACTAATTCAGCAGTATAAATTAAAATAGGATTCCCATGACACAAACTGCATAAATATGTTTTATTTATATAATGACTTTGCAGCAGTAACATGTCTCTGCTGCTGCCTTTTGACTCATGAGAGGCCTCATATACAGCCAACATTCAATGGCAGACAGCAAAGACGAAACAGCATTTTTTTTAATTAATTTTTTTTCTGTTTCGATGGCGGTATTGCCTAACATTCCTTTTTATTATTGCAATTACTCTCTTCTTTTTTCTTAGACAAAAGAACCCAAAACCATTTCCAAGTATAACTGCAATATTATAACATCCAGTACTGTAATAATATTTTGTCTTTAAACTGCTTCACAAATTTATGTCATCCTTGTGCAAGGGTCATGATAATCTTCTCTGTGTTGTTCCAGTTTTAGCATATGTGCTTCTGAAGTAAGCATTTATATTCCAGTTTATAGAAAGCTATAAATGATCATACTAGGATTTCCTTGCTATTTGAGAGTAGACTGTCAGGAGCAAAGGGTTTGTCACCCTCTAAGCATCAGGGAGCAACTGCAGAGTGCTTCAAACACAGGCCTTTTGACTTCCAAAGAGCATTAGGATATTATCAGACTTCAGCAACCCAGAACAACGAGACAATGGTGGAAGTCTAGCCTCAGACAAGTCACTACATTTAAGTTACTACAGTCAACTACTACATTGCAACTACAATACTACTAGTAAATGCAGTCGAAGGCCTTCTCCTAGCACCCAAGAAGTCTAAGCAGCTAGGGGACTTACCAAACCTAAATGAGATAAAAAAGAAGACATTTATTTTTTCCTAAATAAAGAATTTTAAACTTTATAAAAATAGACTTAAAATGACTGTTTAGTGGTGAGACATGAAGATGTGAAGCTAATGAAGGGACACTATAGATTCAGTGTGCCTGTTCATTAGAAGATAACTACATGAGATGGAAATCTATTCAGTCAAATATGTCTCAGTCCTGAAATGGGATCCACATGGCAGAGCCGTAAGCCTGTACGGAGCCCTGCTGTAGGCTACACGCCAGTTTGCCTATGCAGAATCAATTGCAGAATTGAGGTTTTAGGTCTTATCCCTTTCAAACTCTGAAATGGGTTCACATGTCTTGCCAGCCCTGTCTGTGCTCCCCTCTCCTATGATTTTCTCCCTTGATCTTTCCTTTTTTTTCGCCTTGTGCTTTCTTTTTGTGCTTTCTCTCCCCAACCTACCAAAAGAGCTTCTGAAATATTTCACCAAACTATTTTTGCTTGCACTGAAATTAAATTCATCTGCACAATGAACCAAACCTCATTAATGTGGGTGATACAGATGAAATAACAAAAACAGGTGAAAGGAAAGGAGGTAAAATTTTCAAAATACTTTGCAAAACAAATGTAATCCCTTTCACCTCTACTAAATGTACATTTCAAGATTTGGACTGCATCACAACCACATCACCATGACCCTGCACCATGGTCTCATGATTAGAGAAGATACTGGGAATACTAGTCCAAAATCATCTTCTAACTCACTATTTGCAAGCCATTTCATCTCTGGGTATCTTATTTACATACAGAACTATAAAATTGGATTAATACTTATCCACCTTTGTAGAGCACTTTGGCCCAGATCCTCAAAGGTATTCCTGTGCCTAACTCCAGTGGTAGTTAGGCATCTGAATACATGTGAGGATATGGGCCTTTGGGTTTTTCAGATAAAAGTGTTATACAAGACTAAAGGTGAGTATATATTTGTTTAAGAGGGATCAGATGAAGTGCATAACAGATATAGTCAAGCTGGCTTAGTGTAAACATTAATTTGTTATATTTTTTATATTAGCTAAGATTTTCCAGTAAGCAATCTCACATCCCCTGGAAATAAAACCACTGAAACGGAGGCTCTCTCAAAAATTCTTTGTTGCTGAAAAGTGAAATCTGTTCCAATCTGCACATATTCCTTCACATATTTGTACATATAAACTATGAAACGAAATAGAAGCCAAATTATTTGCTGCATTAGATAAAAATTGAGAAAACATTTAATTTGGAAATCGTTAATATTCTGCTTCAGAGACAGAATGCAACTGTATGTGTTGCAAGTTTTTTAATCAACTGATGTGAAACTAGTATAATCATAGTGAATTAGTGCAAAATGGTGTGAAGCATGGAAAATGTTTTCCATGAAGCAAGTTACTATGAAAAATGAAATGACTGTTTATGCACATAGTTAAAAAAGTTTCTGAATGAATTTAGTGCAAGGTACCCATAAAATTTGGGAAGAATAGCCCTGACTTCAGCCAGATGTACCCTGGAGGACCTGATCCAATTCCCATTGAGTCAATAGAAAGGCTTCCACTGACATAGGATTCAGCTCGGTATGAGCTGGATTCGGCAAGCCTTCTGCACAGCTTTGCCAACACACCTCATTACTGATTTGCAGCAACCCTGTTATTGCAGGCTGGAACCAGCAGAAATTGCCAGCATTGCTAAATTATGCAGTGGTTTTGTGAGGTGCACTGCAAAAATTTATTTTCAGTATTTGTTATTATCTGTAACCTTAGAAACGATTTGAACTATGTCTCCACTAAACTGTGCCACCAAGCCTTCTCCAACATGCACAGTAGAAATATGACTAGGGAAAGAAATATTTAAACAATATCACAACTTTAAATTATCCTGTAACTTGTTCCATGCAGGCAGACTGCCTGAACAGAAAAAGTTGCAAGATTGGGGTTAAAGCCCCGATCGTGCAAATACTTTACTTTACTACTATGAGTAGCCCCATTGTTTTCAAGTAGAGCATGGGAGGATCAGAGCCTAATTTAATACATAGCCCTACCTGCCACACCAGATGTTATGCTGATCATTTGCTAGTTAGATATGGGTTTTATTTATTGTGTAACAATGTAGAAGTAACATACTTCTACATCTTCATGAATAGCACTATCTACTAGCAACCCTGTACTGTCATGTCCATTTGGAGTTTATCTTACTCCAAATTCAGAAAATTGTTCCTTCCTGACTTTCTAAAACTCTGCATGTACTTGCTCCATCCCATCATCTGCTACCTCCATGAGTTGCTTCTATCACCCTCCCCCTTTGTCTCTTTAATTTAGGATTCACACAACTCTCTTCAAGCTTTCCTTTCCCTCTAGTAGTGTATCCTTCCATTCTCCAGGTCACTGTAATTATTTCTAAAAAGTACTTCTTTACCTCATTACCACTTCTAAATTTCAGGTCCTTTTTCTTACACTCTACTCTTCTCTCCAAATGGCACCTCATTTAAGCTTTTTGCCCACATAAAAGCTTTGGTAGTGGTGATGGGATATACAAACCTCACACGGGAGAAGAAAGGGCTATGGAGTAGTTCTGGACCCACGTAGCCCCACCCTGCCACACCTGCAAAGCCTGCACAAGCTGGAGGCAGATCTTAAAAAGGGAAGCACAGAAGCTCAGAGGGAGGAAGATGGTGGAAGGGAGCAGACCTATGCTCTTGGGAAGGAGTAGTCCATCTTGCTGGCTGAGGCTTGGAGACGCTGACCTGACCAAGTCTGTAAAGGAGGGACTGGTGACTTTTGAAAGTCAGAAATTTAAATTTTGTGTTCTGGTTCTTTACTTTACCCTGGGGGAAAAGGGGACACTGGTAGGAGGCAATCCAGGGAGGCAGCTACACAGCACCCCAAAGTGCAGGTCTCAACAGCCTACCACTGGGTCCTGGATTGCAATCAAGTGGAGAGGGTGGACCTGGGCTCCCCTACCAGCCCCTAAAGAGGGAATAATGACCAAAGTTTATCCCTTAGCTGGGAATCTAGTTGGGGAAGATCCTGAACGTGTAAAGGTCCCGACCCTAAGACCCTGACACAAGGGGGAAGCCCTAAAGCCCTTACTGACTTCTGAAGACTTCCACATTATTGGACTATTTATATGTACCCTGAAAAGGGTGGACTTAAATGTGTGACCCAGCTGGAGGGCTGTGTCACAAAAAGGACAGACTCGTATGAGGCAGAGCTATAGTGAGAAAGGGGAATGACTGGGTGGAAGGCAGCTTGTTACATCCTGGTCTGACCACTAGGAGGCACGGTGAGTATTTCCCTTCACAACTGATGCAGAATGTGGACAAACTAACCCCAGTTCTGCTATAGGGGATTATCTAATTTAAAAACAAAAAACAAAAAAAACCTTACCTCACCAACTAGACAGGACTAACAAGAAGATAGACATGGAGAAGCTGTTGAAGTGGGTGACAGATAACCAGCAGCAACAGGCGGAGCAACAGCACGCCACCAACTATTACAACGGATGGGTGCCCAGCAGCAGCAACAAGCAACACAACCGCAGCAGCTTGTTCAAGAGCTGGTTGTACAGCAACAAGAACAATAACAGTGTCTTGTTCAACAGGTGTTGACACCGGTACATCCGCAGGGGCGGCGGCGAATCCTTCCACAGGAGCACCTAATGCAAGCCTGGCCACTACAATACCAGGGAAGTTAAGAAAGATTGGGCCAGAGGATGAACCTGAAGCATTTTTGGTTACATTCAAATGGGCAGCAACTGCAGCACAATGGCTGCCCAAACATTGGGCTATTTTGCTGGCTCCATACTTGATGAGAGCATCCCAGGCTGCCTACAGGGGACTTGACCCAGTCACCACACACGACTATGTGTGTGTCAAAGCCACCATTTTGGATTATTTAGCCCGCCCCTCTCCCCTCCCCCGGCATGTTCCCTATAGTGGCTGAAACAGTGTCATTGTTTCCACAGTCACAGATATCCACCGGGGTCCCAGCGCTGGGTAGTGGCCAGAAAGTCAAGATATGCTGCTGGTGCTGGCTCCAACCAGAGATGAGGACCAGCAGATGGCTGAGCAAATAGTAATAGAACAGTTTACCCAGATCCTCCCAGCTGGGGGAAGAGATTGGGTGGTGAGGCATTGACAAGAGACATTGACAGAAGATGTAAATCTAATGGACAATTACATGGCTACTGACCAATTTCCTTCTGGGACGACGGGGTGTAGCTATACTGGGGCCAGGGGAACAGCTTGTCCCAAGGCAAGGGATGAAAGTAACTGGTGGGATTAAGTGAAACAGAGGGACCTCTTGCTGGACAAGGGGCCCTCCCTCTATCCGAAAGAATGAGACCAAATGCCCATTAGATGTAGAGCTTCTAGCCAGAGATGAAGATTTCATAAGAGAACAGAGAGATGACCAGATGCTAAGGTGGGTCTATGATCAAGTGGCAATGACCAATAGCGAAGAAGTGGATACTCAGCTGCTAAAACAATGGCTCTATTTTGAATTTAGGAGAGAACAGTTATATCAGCTGGAACAGGACCACCAAATCAAAGAGATGACAATACAGCTCCTTATGCCAAGAAGGTACCAAAGAGAAGTGTTATGGATCACTCACTTGACCCCATGTGCATTCACTTGGGGGTGAATAAAACACTCAAACAGGTGATGAATAGGAGCTATTGGCTGGAAGTTCACATGAAGTCAAGGATTATTGTGTGTCATGGCAAATGGCTGGACCCAAGAAGACCCTGAAAGCCCCTTAGTGGAGATACCATTTGAAAGAACTGGGATGGACCTAGTGGGACTGCAGGAGAAAAGAGGCAGGGTACTAGCATATCCTGGCAGTTCTAGATCACACAACCCAGTATCCAAAGCCATCCCCCTCTGCTCTATAAATGCGGCAACCATCATAGCCGAGTTTATGAAATTATTTGCTCAAGTATACCAAAAGAGATCCTGACTGATCAAGGAACTAATTTTGTGTCGCATTTGATGAAAGAGCTGCGGTGATCTGTTAAGGGTTAAGACACTAAGGACATCAGTTTACCACCCCTAAATGGATGGATTGGTTGAGCAGTTTAATTGGACGCTGAAAAGATGCTGAGGAAATTTGTAGCATCAAACCCCTGCCAGTTATTTCCACCACTGCTGTTTGCCATCAGAGAGGTTCCACAACCATCCATAGGATTCTCCCATTGCCTTCCGTATAGGAGTGCAAATCTCATGGGATTTTAGACCTCCTCCGAGAAGCATAAGAGGAACAAAGACCAAAGGTGATGAATGTAGTTGTGAGACAGGCTTAAGACTTTAGGGGGACTTTTCAAAAGAAAAATTATTGAAAGCCCAACAGAACCAAGAAAGGCCTATAACCAAGGACCATCTATGAGAATTTAGACCTGCTTACCAGGTACTATTATTGCTGTTGAGTTCAGAGTAAAGATTACACTGCTCTACAGCCAAAATGCTTCTGAAATAAATGTAGTCAAACTTTACTAATTCTGGGTCACTGAGAACGAAAATGATGCTTAAAATTGTTGATTGGCTCTAGTTTTCAAGATATACTATTGGGTCAGTATATATGACCCTTGACTTGGGAATGGCGGAGGATAAGTGAGTTATAAAGGGAAGGGATCTCAATTTAAACCAGAAATGACTAAAATACATCTTTGACTGGATCTATGAATAAATCTATGATTGGGTTTGGACAGTACTTGCTTTTTAGGCAAAACAATGAATGATGCAATCTGAAGCTGGTATTGCGTCATACAAGATATGAATTACATCATGTTATTCCTAGAAGTCATGGATGATGCAATCATAACAAAGCTTACATCACTCTGCTGAACAAATTGCCCTATATCAGCTCTAGAAATCATACAAATAAGAGAACATGACACTGTAAGTGTTTGATTTTGCAAAGGAACACATTTCTGTTTAGCCAAAGTGAGCAGAGATGCCTTGTACTTGTGTGAACAGTGTAGATAACTTCTGCTATGTTTGTGGTGAAGTGACTTTTGCATCACAAAAGCGCAGAATAACCACTATGGTTAAGAAAGCCTATCACCTTTATTTTGGCTGCAAAATTGGAGATCAGGACAAGAGGTGGGCCCCATTCATATGCTGCAACACTTGTGCAACAAATCTTCGCCAGTGGTTGAACAGGAAAAGGAAATCTAGGCCTTTTGCAGTGCCAATGATTTGGAGAGAGCCAACAGATCATACCAGCAATTGTTACTTCTGCATGGTGCCTCCAGTTAGGAAAGGTGTGTCAAAGAAGAAAAAGTGGACTGTGCATTATCCAAACATTCCATCAGCTATATGCCCAGTACCCCACGGAGGAGGACTGCCGGTTCCTGATGCACCAGAATCATCTCACCTGAGTCAGACGAGGAAGAGGATGAAACTTCTGGTCCTGAACCATCAATGTCACAGGACTCACATTTTCTCCCATCCTCCTCCTCTGAACCACACCTCATAACACAAGGTGAACTGAATGACCTTGTCAGGGATTTGGAACTACCCAAGAGTAAGGCAGAGCTGTTGGGCTCCAGACTACAGCAATGGGATCTCCTGGCAGGTGATGTTAGGGTTTCCATGTTCCGTGACCGTCAAAAGGATCTTGTCCCATTCTTCTTCATGGAAGGTGATCTTGTAGCCTGCGACAACATCGATGGTGTGATGGCAGCCCTCAACATAGTTCACAACCCAGATGAGTGGAGACTGTTCATTGATTCATCGAAGACGAGTCTTAAAGCTGTTTACTGCATAATGGCAATGTTTTGCCATCAATTCCAGTTGGTCATGCAGTCCATATGAAGGAAACCTATGACAACATGAAACAACTTTTGAGGTGCATAAACTATGACCAACATCAGTGGCAGCTTTGTGGCGATTTGAAGGTTGTTGCTCTCTTGCTTGGTCTGCAGGCTGGATACACAAAGTACTGCTGTTTTCTCTGCGAATGGGATAGTCGTACAAGAGATTCCCACTACATCAAGAAAGATTGGCCACTCCAACAGTCATTGAAGCCTGGGAGGAAAAGTGTGCAGCATCCACCACTTGTTGAATCAAGGAAGATTTTGTTACCACCCTTACACATCAAGCTGAGTCTGATGAAGAACTTTGTCAAGGCCATTGACAAAACACAAGCAGCTTTCAAGTACCTCTGTGGAAGATTTCCAAGGTTAAGTGAAGCTAAGATAAAGGAAGGTGTCTTTGTTGGTCCTCAGATTCGTGAACTTCTTCGAGATGATGCATTTAACCACGCACTGCGTGGCAAGGAAAAGACGTCATGGAAAGCCTTCCAGTTAGTAGCAATAAATTTTCTCGGAAACAACAAGGCAGACAACTACAGGTTGTTGGTGGAAAACCTCCTCAAGGCATACAAAAGCCTTGGTTGCAATATGTCACTAAAGATACATTTTTTGCACTCTCATCTAGATTTTTTTCCACCGAACTGCGGAGCAGTGAGCGACGAGCACGGCGAGCGATTTCACCAGGACATTGCCACAATGGAGAAACGCTATCAGGGCAAATGGAGCCCATCAATGCTTGCAGACTATTGCTGGACAGTGACAAGAGATGCTCCATTTAATGAATACAAGAGACAAGCCAAGAAGCGCCGAGTAGACACTGAATAGGACTAAACTATGTACATAATAGATTTTTGCCTTTTGTTTCATAATAAATTTTATTTATATAACCCTTTTGCTGATTTTTAAAGTGTTACATAAACAGGACAGGTGAAATATTATCATGTAAACAACCATAAACACATGAAAAGACCTAGGTTTACAATTTATGATTAAAACTCTACTATCTACACAATATACATAGACATAAAATGTAAAAACTTAAATATCTTAGAAACAGTAGCCAATCAGTTGTTTTAATTGTCATATTTGAATTCAGCACATCAAAATACATAATAAATAGCACATTTTATCTCTGAAGCAGACAACTTCTCAAATTGTAGACCAGTGTTATTGGTCTGGTGGCAGGGGCTGTTCAAGGTCATGAAACAGGTGGGACTGGTCAACTATGAAATCTGACAGCCAGGGAAGAAAAAGGAAAGAAGTGTACAACTTTAACCTTTTGAAAGCCTGGAAAGATCAAGAAGGTCTCCTTATAATACCCTATCCACCCAAACCTAGGCTACGCCCTCAAGCACCCATAACACCAAAATCCTGAGCCATACCGATGGGAGAAGAGCTTCAATCAGAACAGACAGCCCAAATGAAGCAGCAGATTGAATCCTTCCCTGCAGTATTTTCAACCTTTCCGAGACACACTAACCTGCCTTATCATCACACAGCCACAGAACCAGGACAATGGTGTGATACTATACCCCATATTCTTCATAGTGATATTATTATGATATGATTATTGTACAATTATGATGCATTTTGTACGAGACGGGGCATGTAATGTGTCATTGGAAAAGTTATGATTTACTGAATATGGTTATCTTATTTGTATGCATGTATCATTTTTGTATCCAAAGTTATGAATATTGACTATGTATCTGTATTTCAAATGTAGTCACACTTGGGTGACACCCACTATGTAAAATGTTTCCAGTCTAGATAGCTGGCTGTCAAGGGCCTATTCAAGGTAATGGGCCATTAGGAATAACAATAGGCCTTAGGAGAAGCTTATTCCCCACCTGGTAAGCTTTCGTGAGAATGTTCCAGACTGCCTGTAAGTAATGGCTGCTATGACTCAACAAGGTATGCAAGGGCTGCAAGGGCCTGTGACCACCTCACATGACTCTGGACTCCATTTAGGATGTCTGTATTGTACCACAAACTGGTCTGGGAACCAAGTTTGAAACAAAGGGTTCCCACCACAAGCTATATAACGCAGGGAGTGACATCATCTGTGGTTCTTCACTCCCCCACAACTGAACCACTAAGAGAAGCTCCTAACTTGGAACGGCGGTGGGGATCCCAAGCTGCAAAGCAAATGTAACTTGTCTCTTGAGAATCTGCAAGCCTGCTTGTATCATAAGTCAGGGTGAGAATTTGCTAATTCATATCCTATCTTTCTAATATTTTAGGCCTAAGTTAGTGTTTCTGTTTATTTACTAGGTAATCTGCTTTGATCTCTTTGCTATCACTTATAATAACTTAAAATCTATCTTTTTGTAGTAAAACTTATTTTATGTTTTAATCTAAATCAATAAGTTTAGACTAAAGTGCTTGGGAATCTTAGCTCAAGGGGCAAAGGCTGTTGCATTTCCTCTCCATATTGAGGGAAGGGTGAACTCTATGAGCTTACTCTGTATAGTTCTCCGTGCAGCGCAAAACAGTATAATTTTGGGTTTATATTCCAGTGGGGTGAGGGGGGAGCATGCCTGGGGAGCTGGGGGTTATCTTGGCTGTAGTCTCTCTATTGTTGCTTCATGCAGCGGCTGGCAGAGAGCCTGCATATAACTGCAGCTGGGTGTGTCCCTGCCTGTGTGAATGCTGGTGGAAGTGTAAGACTAGGAGTGGGTCTGCAGCTTGTCACAGCAACACAGTGTGAAAGGGAGCTCAGACTGATGAGTCAGAGGGCTCAGTGGTACCCCAGTTCCAGGCACCCCAGGGGTGGACCCATCACAAATTGGTCCTTTCACTCCCGTGAAAGATGTGGGACACCGTCCAAGAGGAGCTATGAGCCATGTTAAACCAGGGGTAGTGGAAGAGTCTTGCAGTGGTAGTGAAGTCCTATTGTGCTGGTACCGAAACCAGATGGGACAAACCTATTCTTTTTGATTTCAGAAAGGTAACTATAAATCAAAGTTTGATGCCTACCCTATGCCCAGAGTAGATTAGTTCACTAGAAAGGCTGGAAGCTGCCAACTATATCTGTACCCTAGACCTCAGGAAGGCATATTGGCAGATCCCTCTGACCTCAGAGTCTCAGGAAAAGACAGCTTTCTCCACTCCATTTGTTCTGTACCAATTGTGAGCTATGCTATTTTGCCTCCATGGGGCAGCAGCCACTTTCCAATGGCACATGGATCATGTGCTGTAACAACATGGTCAATATGCTGCAGTATCTATCGATGACATCGTGATTTACAGCTGTAAATGGAACAACCACATATGACATATTACCTCTGTCCTACAGATTCTGAAGGGTACAGGATTCACTGTGAACCCAGCAAGGTGTACAGGATTCACCGTGAACCAAGTAAGATGGCAAACTGGAAGTTACTTATCTTAGTTATACCATAGGAAGGGGCAAGTTACGACCATTGGCAAACCACAGGCCTTAGCAACCTGACAAAAATAAAACAAGTCTGTTTTTGGGCCTAACAAGTGATTATGGGCATTTTGTACCAGACTTTGCCATGACTGCAGCACCCCTCCTTTTGAAGGATACCAGTCCTAAGAAAATCGTTTCGTCTGGAGTCTGCGACAGAGCATTTTGGAATCTAAAAGACTCTCTGTGTCAGGAACTGGTAAGTTTTCACCCAGATTTTTCCAAAATGTTCATACTACAAACAAATGCCTCCGCTGAAGGATGTAGAACAGTCTTTTCCCAGGAGGCTGAGGAAGAGGAACACCCAATTCTCTATATAAGTAAAAAAGCGTTCCCCCAGGAGGAAGCCTATTCAGACACAGAAAAATAACCATTAGCTGTGAAATGGGCTATGGATGTCTTAAGATACTATTTGTTGGCAAACCCCTTCTCATTAGTAACTGAACACACACCTCTTCGCTGGTTGAACATCATGAAGGATGTCGACCCAAGAATTTTATGCAGTGGTACCTCTCCTTACAGCTATATAGTTTTCAGGTACTCCACCGAGGTGGGACAGCCCACCAAAATGCTGATTCTCTCTCCCCCCCCCTTCTTCCTCCCCCCAAGAAGGAGAGCAGAGGACACAATCCTGGATCCTATTTTGAGGCGGAGGGTATGCGATGGGGCATACAAACCCCACACGGGAGAAGAAAGGGTTAAAATGCACCTCTAGGACCCTGCCGCACCTGTAAAGCCTACACAAGCTGGAGGTGGAACTTCAACAGGGAAGTAGAGGAGCTCAGAGGCAGGCAGTGGAAGGAAGCTCTTGGGAAGGAGTACCCCAGGAGCTCTTGCTGCCTGAGGCTTGGAGATATTGACCTGACCAAGACTGCAAAGAAGGGACTGGTGAAGGTCAGAAGCTTTAATTTTGTATTCAGTGCTTTACGCTGGGGAACACCGGTAGGAAGTGATTCAGGAAGATAGCTGCATAGCACCCCAAGATACAGATCTTAGCTGTCCACCATTGGGCCCTGGATTGGCACCCAATGAAGAGGTTGGGCCCCTAAAGAGTGGACAATGACAGAAGCCTATACTTCAACAGGGATATTAGTTGGGGAAGATCCTGAAGGCATTAAGGGTGCAGACCCGAAGATCCTGACCCAAGGGGGGAGCTTGGAAGCCCTTGATGACTTCTGAAGACTTGCACATTATTTAACTCTTTATGTCTCCCCTGAAAGGCAGACACGAATGTGTGATCTGGCTGGAGGGCTGAGTTGCAAAAAGGACAGACTGCTATATGCTGCGGCTATACCATAGGCACCAAGTTTCTAATCTACCGGGGGTGCTCCCGCCCCCACTCCACTCCTTCCCCCAGTGCGCCACCCCTGCCCTGCTTCTTCCCACCCCCGCTCTGCCCCCCCCTTCCCGCCCAGTTCATCCCCCTCCAGGATAGGAAGAGAACCTGGCACACCCTGGCCTGACCACTAGGAAGCACTGCTGGTGAGTGCTTCACAGTAATCAATTGTGTAAACCATTTGGAACTTCTTTATAGCTAATGGCTGTTAGCCAGAAGCTGGGAATGGGCGACAGTGGATGGATCACTTGATGATTGCCTATTCTGTTCATTCCGTCTGGGGCACCTGGTACTGGCCACTGTCTGAAGACAGGATACTGGGCTAGATGGACCTTTGGTCTGACCCAGTATGGCCGTTGTTACGTTCTTATGTTACGTTTATACAAGGACACTATATAAAATTAATTACATTAAGTTTCATTAGTAATTTGTCATTTTCAACACTTTTCTATAAAATGTTTAACTCATTGCAGTCCAGTTTTAAGACCAACACTAACGCACAGTGGCACTTGATTATTGTGTGTATTAAGGTTTTGACTCAGGCCCCATCAGGATTGTGCTGGGGACTGAAAACAGATAGGAAGATATGGTACCAGCCCCAAAGAGCTTAAAATTGAGAAACTCAAAGCAACTGGTATAGTCAGTACCTGAATTTGGTCCTGTCCTGGAGAGCAATACTTTGTTGACAACGTGCGACTCAGTACTATTGTGGGAGGGCTGTTGGAGTGTTATTATTCCAGAAAAAGAATGAGACATATTAGCTGGTGGTGTGAGAGGTTGCACCACTTCTGCATACTCCACCTTTTCTGTGGATAGGGAATGTAAATTCCCATTCCTGACCCTCCAGCACTCTTCAAAAGTATTAATCGCACCTATTTTTTTTTTAAAGATAAAGCCCTCATGATGTAAATGATTGAAATGTATCATTTTAGTGGGCACAGAAAGTATGGCTGCATTCGTCAGTCATAAACACAGTTCAGAATAGTAATACAGATAATGTTACCAACAAATAATAAGACATTCTTTTTAAAATCAGAGGACAGTGGAGAGAAAAATTTGGTGGCTTGGGAGGCTGAAAAGTATTTTGCAAGTGTAGAGCCCTAATAGGGGAGGCACTTTTATCTAGTGGTTATAGCAGAAATTAGGTATAGGCAGAGCTGGGTTGTATTTCCAACTCTGCATCACTTTCAGGCCTGATTTTTTTTTTTTTTTTTTTTTTACATTCTTCCCCCACAGATTTCAGTGGGAGTTATGAGTCCTTACTACCTGCTGTTTTAGTTTTCCAAGCTGGAAAATGGAGATAGGCAAGTATCATTATCTGTGTAGAATGCTTTGAAAAGCCTGAATGAGAATTGTAGTAAATTCAGAATGTTATTCATAATAAAGATATAGCACTTCAAAATGTGCTGGTGGGTGGGGAAACTAATTTTATAAGAAGCATCAAGGATAACTCAACCACACTCTTCCAGATAGTTGGGAGGAGGGGGGGAAGGGGCATACATATAGTGTGGGGAAATTGACTCTGAAAGTTCTAAAAATTGTATTAAGATGATGTTTTAAAAAAAGTGAATGGTACAGATTTTAAGCGTAGAAGTTTCTGCTTATCAGGGAATAACGTACAGATTATCAACGGGTGCGAAGTTCGGTTTAAGATCGGGTGGCATAAAGTTCTTTCTAAAAGAGCTGTTTATCACGGGGGGTAACATGATGTGTTTCTCTTATGCACTAGAAAGAAAGGTAACTGGATGCCAAAACTGGAGAAGGGGGGGGAAAAGTAAGCTCAGGGACATTTGTGACAGACAAACATGAATAGGGAAACACAAGGAGTAGTTTTGGCATATAGGGCCTGATCCTGCATCACTGAAGTCTACGGGAGCAGGCCCTTAGTTAATTTGGGAACAAAAAACGGATTCTCTGAAAAGAAGAGAAGTAGTAAGAAGATGGGTCTGAAAAAGTGTTTAGAATAGATCATAGGAGTAAGTTACTAATCATGGGCCTGACTTGATGAACTGCCTCAACTTGCAGTGAAATCATCAGAAGTTAAGCCTGCTTAACACCTGCTAAATCAGGCCCTAAAATACTAGGGAGGAGTGACTTAGGCTTTGTCTATACCAGGGGTTGGCAACCTTTCAGAAGCAGTGTGCCGAGTCTTCATTTATTCACTCTAATTTAAGGTTTCGCGTGCCAGTAATACATTTTAACGTTTTTAGAAGGTCTCTTTCTATAAGTCTATAATATATAACTAAACTATTGTTGTATGTCAAGTAAACATTTTAAAAATCTTATTTAAGAAGCTTCATTTAAAATTAAATTAAAATGCAGAGCCCCCCGGACAAGTGGCCAGGACCCGGGCAGTGTGAATGCCACTGAAAATCAGCTCGTGTGCCGCCTTCGGCATGCATGCCATATTTTGCCTACCCCTGGTCTATATACTATCTTTTTAGTGACACAGCTGTGCCGCTACAGCTGTGCCACTAAAAGGCTCGCAGTGTAGCTGCTGTTTGTCGGCGGGAGAGAGCTCTCCCGCTGACAAAACTTCCACCAAACAAGCATCAGCAGCTTTGTCAGCAGGAGCGTTCTCTCACTGACAAAGCGCTGTTCACACTGGTAAAACTTGTCGTTCGGGGTGCGTGTTTTTTTTTTAAAACACCCCTGAACAACAAAAGTTTTGCTGACAAAGTTCCAGTGTAGACAAAGCCTTAGTCAAAGGCATTACCTGGATCATTATCTATGGGATACTGAGTGGCTCCCAAGAAGTGTGCTCAGCATTTCCAACTCCTGTTGACTTCCGTGGGAACTGTGTTCTCACCAGCTCATGGAGTCCCTGAAATCCAGAGAATTTAGTAAGCACCTATATCTTTATTTTTATGTATTTATTAGTGATAGTAGACTAGTTGTAGAAAGCAGCTATAGGAAAGTGTTGACAGAGTAGTGATATTTACAGTTTTGTTTCACTGTGGGCTTGATCCTGCATCCACTGAACATATGGTGCAGCTCCCATTGACTTTAATGATGCAGGATCAGCCCCTTACGTAATTCATGTACACAATACTCATTCTACTGAGTATTGGTCTCCTGCTTCTCTGTACAATTTTATTATTTATATTACTTTAGCACTCACAATGTGCTAGACACTGTCCATACAAAGATCCAGTCCCCAGCCTGTAAAGGTTAATATTTAAGGCTGCGAGGTTACAAACTGAGCTGTGGACCCCTGCACCCACACAGAGATCTACTGATTTTAATAGTTCTCTGCATAGAGTTAGGATCTGATTGTACAGATTAGAGACCTATGACTAAGAAAAATGCTTAAGGTATTTTTCTCCTGCACCTGTCTGTTGTTCTAAGTCCCAAGCCTACAAAAATTTGCCATGAGTAATCCTATAAAATTTAGTAGCAAAATTAAGCATCTGCATCAATGTTTGCAGGATTGGGGTCTTAATTAGGATCAGATGTCTCCCAAACTTCCCTTTGTCTTAGCCAATTACTAGTTGACTAATTTTCTTGTAAGGATAATGGAAGAAGTGGGCCCTGAGGACAGATTTAAAGGAAGAGAGTAGTGATCTGTGTAATGAATATGCTTGATACAAAGGTACGTCGAGACTAACCGCCGAATCGGCGGGTAGTAATCGATCTATCAGGGATTGATATATCGCATCTCGTCTAGACGCGATATATCAATCCCCGAACGCGCTCACCGTCGACTCCAGAACTCCACCAGGGCGAGGGGCAGTAGCGGAGTCAACGGGGCAGCTGCGGCCGTTGATCCCGCACTGTGAGGACCCGAAGTAAGTCGAAATAAGATACATCGACTTCAGCTACGCTATTCCCATAGCTGAAGTTGCGTATCTTACATTGACCCCCAGTGTAGACCAGCCCAAACAGACCAAATGATAGGTTTTAGATATCAGGAACCTGTGTATTACTCAAGAGAATTCTAACTTTAATATGGAATGCCTTACAGTGTTGAAGTGAAGGCAGGCTTTCCTTAAATCTGTATCTTTGGAAAATAAATGTGTGCATTTTTAATGCATTTTTTTAATGTACAATTAAGTAAAGTAAATATATACACTAGGAACAATTTTTTTGATTGGATGTTATGCAACATATAGGGAAAAATCAGTGTTAATTTATATGAAAATTGGGAAACTGATCTGTGAACAAAGATGCAGGTTATTTTGTCACCATGAGGTTTTAGGTTCTCAGGTACATAGGTAGTCAGAGATGGCGCCAAGATTTCTGCTGCTCTAAGCAAACTGGCATACCCTCCATGCCTGCAGTCACTAACCATTTTGCTGCCTTGAAAGCTTTGCTACTCTTTAGGCAATGACCCCTTCAGCAATGATGGGAGCAGCTGAGAGGGCAATATAGTTAATAAATCAGAATCTGATTCTGCAGACCCTTATGCACATGCTTAACTTTAGGCATAGAGTTAAGCACATGCATAAGTATCTGCATGATTAGGATCTTAAGCCAGTATTTTTATTTTTTTGCAGCACTGGTTTTGCTTGAACTACTAGCATAATTTTAGCATAATATGAAATATAGCAAAGATGGGATAATTATTAAAAAAAAACTTTAAAGAACCCACCTGACAGCAAGCTCTTGCTTTTTTTTCCCTTTTAATTTTAAATAAAGCTGTCTATGAATTTTAGCCTCAGGAGAACTTCATTCAAATCAATTAATCAGTCGGCCTCTCCAGTGACTAGCTTTCTGGAGACAAAAAAGTCAAAATAGGTTTTGAGAGTGAGTTTTGCATTTTTATGTTAATTTCCTTCTCCAGTTCTATCAGTTTTACACCACAGCACAATCCCGATTTCTTGCTCTCCTACTTCAACTCCTATCAACACAAGAGTTCAACATGCAAAGATTAGCAGAATCATGTCCTTATGCTGCAAAGATCTATCCTACAGAGCCAAATTCTGTGCCAATTAGACCTTCTGCTACTTCATACTCCAATCCTCTAAACAGTTATGCATGTGCCTAATGTTATTAATTTGGAGCCTCATTGATTTCAATAGGTTACTTACTGTAGTACAGTCAAGCACCTGTGTCTGTAGGATGAGGGCCTAAAGGCTTGATTCTGCAAGTAGCTGAGAACTCTCAACTCCAATGAGATGGAGTTGAGGGTGCTCAGTACCTTTTAGGTGCTGACATTCAATAAAGTCAATGGGGATTGTATGAGCTTTAGGTGAATGCACTGCTTAGACCAGTGGCTCTCAACCTTTCCAGACTACTATACTCCTTTCAGGAGTCTGATTTGTCTTGTGTACCCACAAGTTTCACCTCACTTAAAAACTACAAAATCAGACATAAAAATACAAAAGTGTCACAGCACACTATTACTGAAAAATTGCTTACTTTCTCACTTTTACCATATAATTATAAAATAAATCAATTGGAATATAAACATTGTACTTACATTTCAGTGTTTAGTATATAGGGCACTATAAACAAGTCATTGTCCGTATGAAATTGTAGTTTCTATTGACTTCATTAGTGCTTTTTATGTAGCCCATTGTAAAACTAGGCAAATATCTAGATGAGTCGATGTACCCACTGGAAGACCTCTGTGTGCCCCTGGTTGTGAACCACTGGTTTATACCACTTGGTGAACTCCTGTACTGTGGGTCCCCCTCTGTGAACCAGATAATGCTACTGTTAGTAAAAATAAGGTGTCATAGCCTATTCCACAAGTAGTCCCACTGATTTAAATGGGGCTAATTATTGTGTAAAATACTATTCCAGGGATTGTCAAACTGGGGGTCATGACCCCTCAGGGAGTCACAAGGTTATTACATTGGGGGTTGCGAGCTGTCGGCCTCCACTCCAAACCCCGCTTTGCCGCCAGCATTTATAATGGTGTTAAATATATAAAAAGTGTTTTAATGTATAAGGGGGGGGTCACACTCACAAATTGGTTTTATGGGGTAAACAAAAATGAGCTCTTTATAATTCCCCCCCAATGTGTTACTGAAAAAAGTTAAATAAAGTTACAAACAAATATAACATTTTCCCCCTCCAAACTTCACAGTGGAAGTCACACCAATCTGTTGTGTAACACAGCCTTTGAGCACTGAAGTATCTATGTAAACTGCTGTTAAGTCTCCCCCTGAGAAGGTGATGAGTGTGGCCTGGGTCCCTTGATCCTACTGCTGCTGGAGGAGGCGGTGGCTGCTGGGGTAGCACAGCTGTTACAGTGCAGCACTGGTCCCTCCTCCCAGCTGCGGCTGCCTCATCTCCCCCCACCCAGCCCGTCCCTCCCCTCCGCCGCTCCCGACGCTGCTGCTGCCGCCGCGGCCACCTCCTCCTCCCCGCCCCCACCCTCTCTCTCTCTCTCTCCATCTCTCTCTGTCCCGTTCCCCCTTTCCCCCGCCTCTCTCCGCCCTGCCGCCGGCGGCCCTGGCAGAGCAGGCACTGCAGGGGGATCTCAATGTAACACCATGACAGGCATCGCCGCCGCCTCCTTCTTCTCCAATACCTGCAGGTTCGGGGGCTGCGGGCTCCACTTCCCAAGCCTGGCTGAGCTCATCGAGCACATTGAGGATAACCACATCGGTGAGTGGCCGGGAGGGGGACCCTCCCCCCCGCAGCGCTGGGGAGCAGGGTGCATGTGCAAGGGGCGTGGGGCTGCATGCCGGGCACGGGCAGGGCGGGGGGGAGAAGGTGCCGGGGTGGCTGCATACTGGGCATGGGCGTGTTCGGGGCGCGGGGGGGGTGTGAGGTGCAGGAGGCGGCATGGCAAGGCGTGGGGCGGAAGGGGTGCTGGGGGAGGCTGCGAGGGGGGCACGAGGGGCTGGGGCGGCTGCACAAGGGGGCATGGTTGGGGGGGGGCAAGCTGGGCGCCGCTGCAGCGGGGAGTTAGTTTGCCTTGGCAGGAGGCAGTGCGGAGAGCCGGAGGAGGCGCGGGGAGGGGGAAGAGGAGGACGGGCACGGCACGCCGCCTGCTGCTTCCGCCCCGGCTCTGGCTGTCAGGGCTCCGGGGAGGGAGGGAGCGAGCCGCGGCAGCCATTCCGCTTCCTCCTCTTCGCCGCCGCCGCTGCTGCTGCGTCCTGTCAGCGCTGTTGCTAGGTGTGGTGGGGAGGATCGGGCGCTGCCTGCCCGCTGCAGCCTGGCTGCCCTGAAGGCGCCTCTCCGGGGAGGAAGGGTGTCGGGGAGGCTGGCGGCTGGGTGGGCGTGGAGCAGGGCCCCGCCGGCGGGCGGGGGTGGAGGTTAAGCAGCGGCGGCTGCTGCAGGGGCGAGGTCTGCGTGCGGCTAGTGCCGCGCCTGAGGTCAGGAGACGCCGTGCGGCTCCAGCAGCCGGGGAAGGAGGAACCCCTCGGTGCAGCGCTGGCGGGCGGGGATTCCTCGGCGCTCTGCTGCTGCCATTTGCTGGTGAGCCGCGGCCAGGCCTCTGAGCGGGGTCCCGCCGGCGGGGCATGGAGCTGGGCGCTGCGCCTGTCTGATCATCACCTGTAGGATAGCTCGCTCCCCCTCCCCTCCTGTACACCGTGTTGATCAGACAAGCGCCTTCAACAAGTCCCCTGCCTGGGATGCCGCGGTCCCGAACAATTCTCCGGGAAGATCCGCCCTGTGCCCGCTCCGAGGGGAGTGGGGGCAGGGATTATGCCCAGTGCATTATGCAGCAGGAGGTGGGGTGATGACTCGTCAGTCTGCTGCCTCCGGGAGGGTGCCCCTGGGTTTGTATCCGCACAGCAGTTTGCAGTTACGTGCAGGTATGAATGTATGAGGAATGACCCCGGCTTCTGTATGCAAATCCAAAAGTTAACACTGTGACAAAGCTTTTTTTTTTTAATCTTTCAGTTAATATGTGAGCAAAAGATAAAACACGAGGCCTATCTTCTGTACATGGATTTTTCTTAGAATAAGCTTTGTTTAAAAAAATAGTTTAGCAAATCTACTTTTTTTTAAATTGCTGTCTAGAAGGTAATACAATTGATGCATTACAAGAAAAAAACGGTGGGTGAGGTACTATGTTTCATTGGACCAACTTCTGTTGGTGAGAAATACAAGCTTTCATGCTTATTCAGAACTGGAAAGTTTGTCTCTCACCAGCAGATGTTGGAGACATAAAAGATATTACCTCATCCATCTTGTCTTGTTAATATCATGGGACTGATACAGCTACAAGTACACTGCCTTATCAGACCTTATTTTTGTTGTCCCATTTAACAGGGGTTTTACAGTGACTTTTAGGCAATCCCTTCTGTGTAACCTCTTTGCTGTGTTTTATTAACAATGTAAACTAAGCTGTCAGAAATATAATTTTCTTCAAAGTAGAAACTTGACAGGTTAGTGACTCCTGATTTGTTTTAATCTGAAAGAGGATTATATTATAAAGAAGATGTAAATAATTAGATTTGCTGTGATTCAGTAAAAATATAAGTAAACAGCATGCTGCTATACAATGATGAAACACACATGCTGTTTCATTTTATGACTTCTTTAATAAGCCGGCCCAAACATTTGAAAAAAAATAATTGAAATTTTGATGAAGTAATAAACTTTAAAATTAGACTTAACTTAAAATTGAGTGTCAAACTGCATTAATACAGTGTTATAGGTGAGATTTAAATTGCAAAACAGGAAATTCCAAGGTATGATTTCCATAACCATAGATGTTTACCTGTATGTGATAAAATCATATTCAGGAGCCATTCTCTAACTTTCAGATTTAGCACACCATATCTCAAACTGAAAAATACATAGTATACTCTTGTTATAATCTTAATCAGTGTTGTTATAATGGATTCTCATTTTGATACTATACTATAAACCTGTGATTCTCAACCTTTCCCCATACCGTGAACCATGTTGCAACAGGAAAACGATTTGGGACGTCGCTCTCAACTAGACATAAATAAAGGGAAGGTGATCATGATAGTCCCTTCCCGTTTGAATCTGTTTGCACCCCCAGGTTGGGAAGTCATGCTATAAACCAAGCCACGTACTGCCTGATTGCAGCCTGTGGACCGTAATTAGAGAACCACTGCCATACAGTTGTACAGAATATTTCATATGCATGAGGGGGAAGGGCAGGCTGAGTTACGTTAGGAAACTATACACTTAATTTCCTAATATTTGTGCATTTAAAATTAATATTACATTAATATATATTTGTATGTAATGCTTTTATTTTCTCTAAAAGAAAGTTGCAATGATCACAGATTAAATACCCACACGTACATTCATATGAGCATGAGATATGACACTGCTTTGAGTACATTTATTTGAAGGTTCTTCCATATGGGATTGCACGTTCAAATAACATTACACAAATTTGTGGAAAATAGCTTATAGTGCTTGTGATTTTTCAAACATCTATAACATTTATTCTGTACCAGTTTTCTACAAATATGTCAAAAGGTTTTTTTTCCTGATGGAAGCCGGTAGTCACTGCATGGGCTCAGAAGTCTGTCCATCCTGAGTTTGGTGCAGAATTGGATCTGAAGTGGATTTCCAGTTTGATGTTTTAAAAATACATCCTATTGGAGTTGTCAGTAAAATCAACTGGAAAAATTCTTACTTGGCGAAGAATCCTGAGCTAAATTCAACCTCAGTGTAAGTCACTGCAACTTCATTGAAGTCAGGGCTTAGTTTGAGTTTTTTATACCCTCAAGATATATGGATGCAACTCCTAGTAAAGTCATTGGGAGTTACATGTGTTAAACTGAACACAGGTCTCATTTCTTTCATACTAAGACCCTACAAGTTCTTTCACATGAGCAAGACCCCATTACTCTCATGGAGCAGCTTAAAAAAATCCTGACATAAAACTTCCTGAACTTTCCAAAACTCTTCAATTTTGTCATGAGAAATTTCAGCTGAAAGAGAATTTTTTTGAAAGGTTATAAGCATCTGAAAATGGAGGCTTATGAAATTGTCTTTACAAGGTGTGTGTTGTGGGCATAATACTATAATATTCTCTGTGTTGAGAATGCTTTTGTCATATACATATACAATCAGGAAGGGATTAATTTTGGACATATAGAGTACATGGTAATATTTCTTTTAAGAATAAATGATTATTTTGAAGACATCTCTTGTACCTTGTATAAGAATAAAAACAATAGGATTAGATTTGATTGTTGTTAATTTAAAAAAAAAAAAATGTCCTGGGTCACAGGTATGCAAACAGTTAAGGTTTATTGTTAATTTAGACTTGGTCCTGCCGGCTGCTTTGTGTGAATGGATCCTCACAACATGGAATCCCATTGGTCTGCCCATAGGAGTCAAATTGCAGCACTGGGGTCTTAAACAGAATACACTATTCTTGTGTATTAGCAAAATAATTGATTTGAATTTAGTCATTTTGCACTGTATGTGGAAAGGTGGAAGCTACAAAGTATTTTAATTCCTCAGTACTAATTAAGGGTCAGTTTTTGCCACCCTCCTTCATAAAGTAAGGTACAACTTACTGTTATTAAGGATAGCAAAAACTGGCTTTATATTTTGGCACCAAAATTCCCTGTTAACATTTCTAATCGTCAAGTGCCAGTGGATGATGTTTTTGAGAAATTCTGTAGTTGCTTTACTTACTTAGAAATACAAAATTCATGATTGCAAGTGTGACAGAACTTGATGTCTATCAATAGATTTTTTTAAGAGCCTTAGAGTTAATTTTATGTATTAATTAGAACCTACAGCAAGCAACTGCCATAAAAGATAGATGAAATAACTGGTGCAGATGAGCTGGGAGCATTGCCATCTCTTTCTGTGCTTGGCAGGTAAAGAATAATTAAACTCATGTTTGGTGCCACAGACCTATCCCAACACATACCAACGCTACAGTCTGGTTTTTATGACTGTACCGTGCAGCCTTCAGGGTTGGTTAGGCTTACTCAGGAATAATTATCTCAGGCCTATATAAGGGACCCCATGTACTCCCTGTTGTAATGGGACCAAATTCTGCAGGAACAACCCCGCCATTCCATAACAACATTAACAGATAACCCTCATTCCCATCCTCTACCTCCACACAAACACACGTACCTACAGTTCCTAGATGAAAATACTCATTAATGTAAAATTAATCAGTGATTGTTTTCTATGGTAATTATTTCCTAGAATTTTTTTTTATACCCTTGAGATGGCCTGGCTCTACCCAGTCGGCTTTGGCTTCCATGATGTCCAGACTGAGCCTCCTTCCCCATATGTGTTCCAGGAAGCAGGGATGATGGAAGGTTCAGGGAAGGGAGGGTTGTAGCCTGCTTCATGGGATCATCTCCCTGCCTCCTGGGGTTTGGCTGCTATGCAGGCAGCCTAGCTCATCAATCTAAACGTTTGACTTTCCTACTCCCTGGCTAGAAGCTGAATGTCAGCTGTGGCTCCCTGATCCATGGAATGGCACAGAGGGCATGGACTCTGATCCAACTAACTCCCCTTTTGGAGTGTGTCGGGAGTCAAGGGCAGCTACAGGTGGGTCCCAGGAAGACAGAAAATAAAATGTTCGGTGCTTGGCTTCAGCAGAATGGCAGATTCCACAGGAGACATGGCCGATGTTGTGGTCCTAGTGGATTGTATTAGCTTTGTGGAAGGAATATCTGCTAAGGGAACAGATACAGTACTATATACAGCCTGTCATTTTGCAGGGCAGTCCTTAAATTCATTACGATTTTCTGATTCAGATTTAAATTTCATCTTCTGGTTTTCTCACAGCAGTTGCTGAAGCCCACTGGGTAGGTCACATTACTGGCATTCTGTGATTTGATTCTTCATCCTTCTACTTCTTACTAGCATTTTTCAGTAGTTGAACTCCAGCCAGAAGAGCAGGGCACACTAGCTCCCTAAAGGTTTAACAGTGCAAGTATCATGCTCTTTTGGTCTTGAGGTGCTCAAACAGAGATTGTTAGAATTCTTACTCATATTATTTATTGCATTAGTTTTCTTACCTTCATGGCTTCCGTTGGCCCAAGTTTAATATTTTTCCAATGTGCAGATCAGGTTGGTGCTGATATCACACTATGTGCTAAATTGATTACCTCTGTGCATGTATGGTTCATCTGGACCGTTTTGCCTCCCTTGATATCCAGCAGGTGTGAGGGTACCAGATGTGAATCAAATGGAATTGGGGTGGATCAGAGTTACATAACCGTTTAATGAATATAAATGGTCTGAAGAGACAAGGAAAAGTGGGAGGGTGGTGGGAGAGAGTAGTGAAGAATCAAGGCTGAGTACATTCTTATCCTTTATGAGGGTTGTATGATATAGTACTTAACTGAGATTCTGAAGCATCAAAAGGGAATCTTTCAGCCTTTACTTGTACTAAGGCCACACAAAATAGACAACTTACAATAACTGAATAATTCAGTATAACTTGCTCTAGAAAATACAATACCGTGTTGCTGCTTGTCTCCCGGATAGTACCGTATTCATACAGTAGCTTTCACTGTCAAGACTTAAAGCTGGAACTTTTTTTTTTTTATGGAAATTTTTACTCTGTTCCCAAACATTAGGATTGATGATGGAACAGGGGAAGCTGTTACACTAAGTAGTGGAATTATCAGGAAAAAAAAAGAAACCTGCAAAGGAGAAACTGAGTGACATAATGAAGGTAGAAAAATTTGGGCACAATATTTTCAAAGTGATAGAAGAAAGCACAAATCAATCTGGATATTCTAATATGTAGCTCACCAGAGGAAAAGAAAGTATGTTAGTTCTGAAGTTCAACTATGCTAATAATTTTTGGATCCTAATGCCTCCAGTAATTTCAAGCCTTCATGGAACATTAAGGCAAAGGGGTCTATAATCAAGGACCAGAGTGCTGAGATGGGAAAAAAAAAAAAAAGTGTGTGTGAGAGAAAGGAGAATTCCCATGACCTGCATGCATAAAGCTTGCTCAAAACTAGTACTTACAATGGTTAACTTGGGCTGTATGCTCACTTTGGTAGTAACAGGTGCTAGAAACAATAAATGCAGAGAAAGAGAATAAGTTAAGATACTGCATGGGAGAAGCTATGGAGTACTAAGTAAAAAGCATATCTTAAGTGGGGACCACAATGTATGAAAGACGCAACAACCTTTTCTGAGCCCCTGCAGTCTGGCACAAAGGCCACCTACCCTTGCCATTTGCTAATGGCCCCAGCATGCTTGGATTTCCACAGACACATATTGGTAATGCTGAATTTTGCTGATAGTAAAGTATTACTGCTCAGAACAGCATAAACGTAATACTGAATATGTGTAATATAACACTTTTTCCCCCCAGGGTAATGTACAGATTAGCATCTGGTGTTGTCATGACCCGTTAGTCATTTCGGAGATTCCTCACACTTATTGTGCATCAGCTTTGTGAAATCATTTTTGTATTGAAAGTTGGTATGGCAGCATCGTATATAGGATGTTTTGTGTAGTGTATAGAAATTTAAAAGCAGGTTTTGTAGTTAGTTGCGACTTTCTTCCATGCAGCTTGCATGAACATATGGGCCTTTGTGTGCAATAAAACAAAAATCAAACATACATACCTGTTGTAAAAATATTAATAATTGTAGTTAGTCTCTTGATACAAAAGAACTAGGGAAACAACATCTAATACTTCTAGTCAACAAAATAATTCTTAATAATGATGTTGGACAAAGCCCAAAGATACATTTGTATTAAGTTTGCACCATGTCCAGTATTTCCACAGCTGTAATCTTTGTCATTCTTATGTCAATCAAAATCTTTGCATCTGGTGGTGCGGGAGATACAATGGGTCCTTTAGAGATAAATCTTTAGCCTTTGAAGAGTATGGGGAGGAGAGGCCCAGGTACCTCAGCAAAGCTTTGTCTATGTTTTAAATAGTGATACTGACTTGTGATTCTGATTAGCAGAGGTGTAGCAGGTTTACAACAGAGCTTCTGCAGATTTAGGGGATTTGCTCGTCAATCATAGTTGCTTTGTCAGAAAGTCTTTTGTTATCTAAGAGAGATCTTAAAAGAAAAACAACATCCCAACCTACTGAAAATTATATCAAAAAGTACTGTCAGTCAATTAGTATGTTTAAAATAAACGAATTAACCTCTTTTTCTCAACTTGCACCATCACTCATTAAGTGAAGGCTACTCTTTTTTGTTCTGTTATTGGGCATATACCTTACATCATAGTGGCTTATATTTCAGGAAAGCATTAAAGATTGTGTTGTGCCCTGAAAATGTATTTTTAAAATCTCATTTACATGCACTCAATAGACATAGTATCAGAGGGGTAGCCGTGTTAGTCTGGCTCTGTAAAAAGCAACAGAGAGTCCTGAGGTGCCACAGGACTCTCTGTTGCTTTCAGTAGTCATAATCATCCAGGCCTACAGAGCCTTCTCTCTTTTGTGTGTGCGTGCATGCTATGAAACTGTTTTGAGACCCGCTGAATCTTTTTATGCAGTATATCTTGACTAGTTTTCATAGCCATTTTAAATTAAGTCAAACTGATCTCCCATCTTCTGCCACACAAGGTAGTGTTCTGGAAGATGGGACCTGCCATCTCTAGTTCAGTCCTTTTATGGTCTTTGAAAGGACTCTTTAACTGTCCCAGTTCTGAATTTTTAGCAGTGCAAAACTTGTCCCCAGCTCCATCAACAACAGTTATATCAACCAGAAGATGTAAGTTCTCTCTCATCCTGCCACTAAAGCAATTAACTTCTTTCAGGATCATAGTTTAGGTTTCAGACAAAATATGCACATGAGCTTTCTTTCTAGTTTGAATTAGTAGAATGAAGCAAAACAAGAGAGTGTAAGCTCCTGATTTATGCTGGTCTAACTATAGTCAGTGGACCTATGAATTTTAGATTGGTGTGAGAGAACTGGACCCCAAACATTTCTTCTCATTTAGTCAGTAAAATAAGTGAAGGCAGATATGAGGAATAAAGCAGATCCTGATGTTTGTTTTCAGCCTTCATTGCATCATGCTTGTGATGGTATCTAGAGAATGGGAACATTCTTTATATAGTGAAGAGGTAATTGTCCGTTATCATTCACTAAATTATCCTTCAGTTTCTAAAATGCTATTGGCTTATGACTGCAGTAACCTTTCTCAAAGTTAACATACATAGAATGAAACCCTCTTGACATCTGTTTTAACCCCTGATTTTTTCCCAACATATTGCATATTTATATTGGCAGTGATGAAAAAAGCCAATGGGAAAGACATTTTGATTATATACAGTTCACCATCCAATAAAAATGGATATTAATATTTTAGTTAGTTATTGTTTGTTATCAAATACAGGTAAAGACATTTACCAGACTGCATGCTTTCAAGGGTTATTGTTTTAAGAATGCTATCACATTCAAACAAGCTATGGCTTTCCAGATCCATCTCTGCTTCTCTTGAATTTTCTTCTTTAGGATTTGACCTTACATCATCATAAAATATAATTATTTTTCCTGTCTGAAATTCATTCTACATCCATTCACGTGGAGGCTAAAGAGGATGTTTTATTTAAAGATGCAATGACATGACTTTTGTTGCTGTAACAAGTGTTCTCATATTGTGGATACCATTGATGAGAATGCTGTGTGGGTAAGGCACAAAATGTTTTTAAAATGGCATAATATTTGATCTATAAATTTTACAGGCAAAGGCAGATGAAAATAAACATTTGTAACGTCACAATGTCTGATTTTTTTTTCTTTTGAGGATTTATGGATTTAAGGCCTGACCAACCCCTTTTAGAATCAATAGGAATCTTTCAATCTTCCAAATCCAGTGGGATTTGGAATAGGCCCCTATTGAACTAGGAAGGAATACTGTACTACAATCTATATTGACTGTGCATCATTTACAATACTGCATCTAAATAAGTCTGGAGGTTAGACAAGAGAATGTTTGAGTTAAACTGAAGATGACATCAAAGACTTCATGCTACATTGCACTAGCATAGAATAGATAATCTTCAACATTTCTGCAATATTGTGTTTCTCTTCCTGGAAAAAACATAAAGGATCATGCCAACTAAACATAGCATGTGAGGATACTGTTACAGGTAAGGCTGTAACTCTTATGAGAAATAATATCAAGATGATCAGGTGGCTGCCGATATGATTTCTTTTTCATCTTTCACGTAGTCTTTTCTTCATATTTCATGGACTATATAAAAAGAGGATCACCAGAATATGTGCATTAAAAACAGTTCTGTTTTCTGAAAATGAGAAGCTGATATGGATCTGATGGTGAAAGTCTTATCAGAGGTACCTAAGGACGTTATCTACTGATTGTCTAGGTTTCCCTAGTACACCTCTACCCTGATATAACGCAACCCGATAACAACACGAATTTGGATATAACGCGGTAAAGCAGTGCTCCGGCGGATCAAAGCAAGTTCAATATAACGCGGTTTCACCTATAATGCGGTAAGATTTTTTGGCTTCCGAGGACAGCGTTATATTGGGGTAGAGGTGTACATTTAATCCACCTTTACCTCAACTCTGTAATCAATCTTATTTGTCATCCCTCTATACATGTATACATTAAAAAGCCAAGCAAGGGCTCAGAACCATTTTGTGTTACACTGTAGTGCATTTTATATATAAAACAAATACGTGCATTGGATAGCTACCACTTTATTTTACAGCTGTCCTGAAAAGGTTTGTGTTTGCCTGTTAAGATACTCTTGTTAAATATAAAGCTATGTATCTACAAACATTAGAATCTTTTTATTTTTTGTTTGGTTTTCTTTGTATAGATTAAAAATATAGTAAATTAGATCATACGAGAGATCGGAATCTGAGTAAGCAGCTTTTATATCAATTCTTCAGTACTTTAGTTTCCATCTGATCTATTAGTAAATACAATAAAGGGTACACCCGGTAAACCAGCCATATAAAATGCATCCTTGATCCTAAAAGGGGGTCTCTGAGCAGCTGAATGATGCATATTAGTTGTTTAGTTTTAATTATTCTATGTACAAAATATGATCTTCATTCTTCTGAAAAAGAATGTTTTCTCCAAAAGCTAAAATAATTCATTGTACAGTAGAATGGAAAAATAATAGTTCTGATCATTACACATGGTTTAATTAGTTCTTTGATATTAACTCTTTTAATAGTATGTATCCAGCATTCCCAGAATACCACTACTATCATGGTCCCTTTATTTACTGCACAATGGAAGTAGAAATCTTGACCTAAGGCCATGCAGATGGTGCCCTAATGCTTGGTAGCTGATCGTTCAGAGGCACACACACACACTAAAGTGCACCACTATGAGCATATTAATGTGATGCTTGACTTGAACCAATGTGATTTAGTTCTGATTTTTGATGTAGTATTATATAATTACCTGGTCTGACCAAAATTTAGAAGTTGATTTATGCTTTTTAATATTCTCTCTGTGTCTTGATATGACAATTGAGAAAGAGCTAGAATTGCTCTCGTGTTCCTGAGTAGTCTAGAAGGAATGAGAGAGAGTGTTCAGAGGACTCATCACCTTGCTCTCTGGGCATAGATAGAAACAAACATCACTTTTATAATTCAGAAATCAGAAAAAACAACCTTGAAAACAGAGTACTGTATTGCATACATATTTGATGTCGGTGTGAGCACCTGAAGATTAACCTTGCTCCATACTATGAT
This sequence comes from Trachemys scripta elegans, assembly GCF_013100865.1. Taxonomy (NCBI): domain Eukaryota; kingdom Metazoa; phylum Chordata; order Testudines; family Emydidae; genus Trachemys; species Trachemys scripta. The sequence goes on along the minus strand of NC_048299.1, from coordinate 61,491,883 downwards.
AGATAACGTATGTGGTGGCACCAGTGAACAAAAGGTCTTTGTTTCCTATGATTGGTAGTTTTATTACAGCTATTTCTCTCTAGTACAATCCTTGCCTAGACTGGAGATTTGGATGATCACCTTACATGGGTCTACCTTTGAAAGATCATTTGGAAGCTTCACCTGGTGTAGAATTCAGATGTTCACCTAGTTGCTGGTGCTAGCTACAGAGTGTGTATTACTAAAGGCTGCATTTGCATTACTAAAGGGATAGCTCAGTGGTTTGAGCATTGGCCTGCTCAACCCAGGGTTGTGAGTTCAATCCTTGAGGGGGCCACATAGGGATTTGGGGTAAAAATCTGTCTGGGGATTGGCCCTGCTTTGAGCAGGGAGTTGTACTAGATGATCTCCTCAGGTCCCTTCCAACCCAGATATTCTATGATTCTAAGTCTTGACTAGTGGAGAAATTGCCTCTCCCCCTATGTATTTACATGGAACAGAGGATGGTAAGGCAGAGTTATAAAAAATAGTTGTCAAGACCACAGAAGAATGTGGGAGAAGCAAGATGATCTGATGGCGAGCTGCTGTGATAAAGCCTGACGCTTATTTCCACTACCAGAAATGGAGGGGAGTAAAAGTAGGTGGAGAAGGGGTAAGAGAGGGTCTGTAGCATTCTTTTTTCTGCTCTCAAACCTATGGATATTTATCTATCCAAAAGCAGGCCCCTGGGTTAGGAAGGTGGAGATGATAAGCAGCCAGTTGTCCAGTAGAAAAATGCTCCAATAAACTTTTTGCCTTCTACACCCTTTGGAGGGGACAGTTATAGCATGTCAGAAAAGCCTATGGCTGCACAGGCTTCTAGGGAGGAAGGTAGAAGTCCAGGATCTGCACAGCTTCCCTCCAGGTGGAGGGCCTAGGGCTCGAATCTAGTGTCATCATGAACCTTTCCTGCTTGGGGGAGGAGATTTGTGGTTTCCCGTGTGTTCCCTTCTCCTTGCAAGCCTTTCCTTGTATCTGCCCACACTAGAGAATGCTGGTATTTCCAGGATCAGTTCAAGCATGTGGAACACTTTTGAAACATATGACGTCCATACACAATAGTGCTTCTAACAACATTGGGACTGCTTCTGAATGTTGCAATTTCCCTAGCTCCCAGCAGATACACTAGTTCAGTGCTAAAGTAGGTGAGAAGCACAGGCATTGCAGCTGTATCAGTTAGTCTTAGCACTTTGTCCACCTTCAGCAATCACTCTAAACAAGATTGCTACTTTTTGGGGTAGCCATCCAGATAGTCATTTTACCTGTAATACCCTGCCCTCACTTCAGACAACTATAATGTACACCGCCTCATCAGCATTCACTTCTGTGAGATTGCTCTGTTCTTGTGCATACTGCTCCCCTCCTTTGGATCTGAAAATTCGCTTGTCACAGAAAAGCCTCCCTATTATTTTGCTGCCAGCTATCTCAAGGTAGATAAGCAGGGCTTTCTTTGCTTTTTGGTCTATGAGTAAAGTCTGCTTTGAACACCACAGCCTGGACACCTTGTTTCTGATCAAGATGTTATTGTGTCTGACTGAATCTGGTGTCTATCATAGAGCCAGGACAAAACTTAAGTACGTGGAAGTGCAGCTTAATGAGGTATGAGACAATAATTGGATGTCCAGATTGGGAAGGCAGACCTGTCATTTCTATATTGAGTTTGAGCAGGTGTTCAAGCTCCAAAACATTGATCAAGTCTGAGATTATGGTGTGCAACACTGATACACTTTGTAAAGCGTCTGAGGGGAAGAAGTTGGAGAAGCATAATAAGGATAGGAATAAGTAGTGCACAGCCTTTTGAACCTGCTACTGAAGGCTGCTTTTGTGGTACAGAGTCAAAGACTTGACAGATGTGGCATGATCTTTCCTAGGATGATTTTATTGTGTATTTGGCCAGGGCACATGGTCTGACAGTTGTGTTAGTGTTTCAGAGTGCAGCTGTTGTAAGAGTCAAAATAGCTACCAGTAATGGTGGAAGTCCATTCCCATCCTCCACGCAGCGAACAACCAGGGTATGAAATTCCACCTGCCAGCAGTGTCCCTCCTCAGTGAACAGGCCTGGTTCCTCATCCACTACTGTCATTGATGTGGCAAGTGTATCTTTGTCTCCTCCAGGTTATTTCCTAAAGCTGTACCTCATGGTCATTGTGCATCCATAGAATCTCTTTGCGGGTGCTTAGATACCATTTGTGATGTGAGGCTTGGAGAGATTCCCCACTTTTGCCATCAACTTGGCTTTTGGCTGCTACCATGTTTCCTTATTGTATTTGTGGAAGTGAGGGCAGATGTTGAGGAGCCCATAAGCTCCCTATTTGATAACTGAATGCCATTGTTGCAGGCACCAAAAATGTTGCCTGAATGACTGAGAATTCTTGCCAGTTCAAAAGCCAAATCTGTTTCTGTAAGCTGCTCACCAGGCTGGCCCCCAGTGTCTGCTCTTTCATAGACTAGTCTATCCATTGCTGCTTTCTGTATTCCATTTCTTAAGGAGCTGGAATATATGTGTAACATTTTATTTCAGTTCTACAACAATACATACTCCGTTAACAATAACAATCTAATCTCTGTATTTATATTTCCTTATGAAATCATTAATGGGGGGAAAAGTTAGTGAATTTGCCTAAGAATAAAGTGTTCCTAAACCAAATTGCTTGTTCATTATTTCTTCTTCTTCTCCTTCCTTTTAATTCGCTGCAATAATCAATGACACTAGTTTATGTGGTGGACTGACTTGCAAATTTCAGTTTAGAAAGCAAAGTGATTGTCTTAATACGAAAAATGTATTTGGAACAGTTAGCATCTCTGGGGTTTTTGTGGATGCATTCTTATATCATAATATTGACTTGCTGGATTCTTAATTGATTTTTTTGCCTCTAAGCTGACATTACATGATGAATTTGAGCCTTGGATGAATTTTCATACCATTCTGAGTTATAAATCACGTTTTAAAAAAAAAAAAACCTAAATCAGCCATTGCTTTGTCTGAGCTGTGCACATTTTAAATGTTGCATTTAAAAATAGTGAAACAGATATAGTAAAAGTGAGCATTAGCTGATAGATTAATGATCTGCAGAAATGCTGGAAGATTCAGTAGCTGCATTTTCTCTGTAAATGTGAACCTGCAAGTGCATTATTAAAAATTTCAACTGTTTTAGAAGGATAACTCCTGATTCTAAGGCATTTCTATCTGCTAGACTCCCATTGATTCGTGGAAAGGGCTGCTTGCATTGTTAATGGATACACTCCCCCCAACCCACCCCTTCTCAGGGAGCACCATGTTTCAGCATTATGTCTGTTTTCTACATGGAAACACTGGGAGAAGTGGCACTTTGCACCCCCTTCTCTTTCCCTAGCCCAGTGACACTCAGACCAAGGCTTGCGAGCTGCAAGTGGCTCTTTAAGAGCTCCTGCAGCTCTTTGCATCACATGATATTAAAACACTGTGATTTAATTATTAATCAATCAGGATACTTTTAGTATGTTGTTAACTAATTGTAGTTGATATAATAATACTTGGTCAGTCAATTTGCACTCATGGCAGGACTAAGTATTATCTAGACCATTCCTAACAGGTCTCTGTCTAACCAGCTCTTAAAAAACTCCAACAATGGAGATTATAATGTATATTAACATATGTTATATATAAACTAAATATTTCCCTGTCATACTATTTAAATATGAATATACAGTACTATAGTAGATAAAATAATTAATTCACACTACTGTGGTTCTTTTGGGTAATGTTGATCACTAATTTGGCTCCTGAACCACTGAGGTCTGAGTATAACTGCATAGCATATATACACAGGGCAGGCCATAGTTTCCACTTGAAAGACCCAATAGTCAGAGGGGCTGAGCTCCGTCAACTCCTAGTAGAATCAGTGGTAGTGAGGGAATTCAGCACCTCATGTGATTGGGCCCCTAGCAAATCTTCAGAGCATGTTTTTTGCTGCTATGTGTTTTGTAGCAGCATGTATGCACAAACAAGTTTAAGGCCTGTTAGTATTTGTTTATAATCCCATTTTGTATCTGGCTAATTATTTGCCAGGGAATTGAGTATACAAGTTTATGGAAAATGTTACTCAATTTAGATATTATAAAAATGTAAAAGTTGTTACTTAGCCATTGCATTCCATTAGACTTGTTATATAATTTAGAAGGGTCATCTTGTGTTGCAGTGTAAATATGTAAATAATTCATACGTCTATTACTGTGTGTGTGTGTGTTATATATAAAATTAAATGTGGGGTTTTTATTAAAATCAGTTAATGTCTCCTTCAGAAGCCTGTATAAATATTAAGGATGGGAGGTGAGAACTGAATGCAGGTGGTAGAAAGGGCCCAGGTTTAATTTGGTGTAACATTGACATAGATAGGCAGGTTTTTGCTGTACACAGAGACAAATACCCCTCTACCCCAATATAACGCTGTCCTCGGGAGCCAAAAATTTTTACCGTGTTATAGGTGAAACTGAGTTATATCGAACTTGCTTTGATCCGCTGGAGTGCGCAGCTCCGCCCCCCTGGAGCGCTGTTTTACCGCGTTATATCCAAATTAGTGTTATATCGGGGTAGAGGTGTACTTGCAGTACTGAAGCATTAGGAAGACTGAGTTTAATTGTTTAAAATGGCTCATCCATCCGGAATTGGCAAAGGATGACTATATAATATACAAGCATGGGATTAAAAAAAACCAAAACAATCATCTTTTCTTCTCTTGAGGCATTGTGCTGAGGATGTGCAAAAAGCTCATCTTTGTCCCATATCTTTCATTTTGCTATCACCCCCTTAGGATCTTAACTTTGCTCCCAAAGTTAGAAATCCTAGTCCTCCTTCACCTCTAAGAAACTTTTTCTTCCCACCATTTCTTTGTCTGTAAATCTGCTTATTACTCCATAGCCACAAACAAACCTAGAACTCAGATCCCCCTCCTCAAAAAGAAAGGCCGTATCACTTGCATAAAAGGAAAATCTGTTAGAATTTTTTGTCCTATGACACACAACTGAGCTATTTGGATATCCTCCAGTAGAGGGCACTGGTACGCATAGGCACAGACTGGCAGTCATCTTTCTCTGTACAAAAAGTAAAAATTCTTTGTGTTCATGGAGGTGGGGGTTGAAGGGAAGATTTTCTTTAAAACCTTCATTGGCTTCTTATAAATCTCTGAACCCAATTCAAAATTGCCTACCTGTTTGTTTTATTTTTCAAAAATCTCCATAACTCACTCCACCCTATGTCTCTGACCTCACTACTGCCACCTCCTATGTCACTCCCTCTTGTCACTTTATGGATGGGAGATGACTTGGTCTTCCCTGTGTGACTCTTTTTCCAGTCCCGACATCTCCCACCTGAAATCACTGAGCCACTTTCTCCCATTAATTACGCGATTCCCATTACAATATCTTGATAACTTATTCTGTGCAGTTCCCATTACAATGTCCTTATAATTTACGCTGTTGCTAATGAGACTAGATCTTCTTGTTAGCCCTTCAATTCTTTACTGTAATTGCAAAAATGGAAAAAAATGTATTTGTTGGGTTTTTTATTTTGCCTGGTCATTATTTCTTAAACAGTTGATCATACTTGTGTAGACAATTTTCACCTGAAGTGAACCCATTGTAGGAAGGGGTACATGTACAACAACAGTACAGCAAGTACAGTTAATGCTGTGGTGCCATCTTCCAGTGAGCAAGGAGACAAAAGAATAGATATCCGAACCTGTTCTACTCTGCACCCATTCCTTTTCTTCCTCCATCTCTGAAGCATGGAGCCTTGGTCTTAGTTCTCTCTCTCTATCTTGCTCCCATTCTTCTTTTCCTTCTAATCTCACTCTCTTCTTTCTAGGGGAAACAATGAAGCTACGAATGGAGGGGAAGAAAAAGGATGAAGAAATCTAAAGCTTTTAGCTGGGGTAGTTGACCCTCAGTAGCCAGCAAAAATTATCTACCACTAGTTTGGAAACCTTCTACTTTGGCTTTCCTGGGGTATCTGTAGAGCCTGCTGTGGCCATCCTAATGTTTCTTCCTGACAGTGAGGTTCAGGCATCCATCCCCTACTCATGGGCATCTGCACTGACTGCCTGATCCCTCCTCTGCACTGTTGGGTCATGGGCCTGGTCTCCCTACATGTGGGCACCCCGACCCCCCCATCCAGCCTCTTCTGAAATGCCTTACTGTCCACCTATTTTAGCTCTCTCCTGTTCATGGCCAGTTCAGAGCTTCCAGAAAGGCTGTTTTAGCCACTGTGCTGCTCAAGCCCTGTTAGTCTCCTTTGCTTCTGGGTCCTCCTCCTCTGCATGCCTCCTCCACTTTAGGCCTCCTTGGTCCTCTTTCTAAATTCCTCCTTGCTTTTGCAGAGTTGGATTAAGAAGGGAGCGATCCAGATGTGGATGCAGTTCCTGTTGAATCCTTAGTCCCCGGTGCAGTCTGCAATCTGAGGCAGACCCTTTGGTATCTCACAGTCTGGAAACTATTTCTGCACACCCTAGCTGGTTTCGACCTAAAGAGTAATGTTCAAAAGATCTCCTTCCATCATGAGAATCCAGATTGATTACACACTCTGCTCAGCTGCCCTAGATGTGACAATACAGGAATGGGAGCAGGAAACCACCAACTTTGCATGTTTATTCCTGCATTCGGAAGGCTTATTTGGGGTGGTGCATTGCCAGAAACATTGTCTTTTCCAGTTCTTTCTGGAGTATAGTAGACTTAGCATGGTTTAAGTACAGCCTTAAAGTCAGTACATTCAGGGTCCATTCCTCTGTCACTTCCAGAGTCCTTGGATCCACTGAAAGTTGAGATGTTGGTTCCACCACCATGTCCAAAAAACTTCTTTGTTCCTGGCTGTTCCAGAGACTTGCTATTTTCCCAGTGATCCTGTAGGTAGAATGGATCTCTGATTCTGCAGATCTTAATTAACCTTCCCTGTCAGCCCTCTGGGAGACCACCTTAACGACTCTTTCCTAGTTGCCATCATCTTCGCTAGATGGGTTGGCAAAGTGAGCGTCCTGATAATCTTTTTTCTCTTACTGTCCACATACAGTTTTTCTTGAGATGCCGTAACTTTGCCTACTATTGGAATTCATCCCCAAGTTGAACACTGAATTCCATCACAAGAGCATTATATTTCCCCACTCTTGATTCTCCCAAGTCAAGAAATTACTTTATTGGATGATAAAGGTATTTAGAATTACATAAGAGAACTATGAGAGTCCAGGAAAGCAAAGCAGTTATTTGGCTGTGTCAATAAGGGTAAAATATCAGCAACATGTAGAGAAACTAGGCCCATGATCCAACGGTACTCTTGCCAGAATACTCTTGTATGCACATAGATTAAGCTCAACCATGTAGACCTTGTTTCACACTGGTAGAGAGCCACTGTCCTAGAGAGGTTTGCACTTTGAACTGTGAGAGATCCATCTCTGAAGTGCATAAGGCAGACACCTGGTTGTCCCCTTACTTTTTCATACAGCACTGACAGTTGAACTGCTCTGCATCACAAGACTAGGGTCCTTTAGAGGGCATGGTAAAATAAGCCAGCCTCCTTGGGCATGTTTCCTTCATCTGCTAACCACTTAACTGTTCTATTGTAGGATGAGAGAAGAGGGATCTATTATAAGGCAAAATTACTCACCAGTAACTGTTTTCTCTTCTCCCATCCTACATCCCTCCCTCCTATTTTTTCTCCCTCTGATGCTCAATATTTCTTGTTTCCCTACATAGCTCTGCAAGTTCTGTAAGAGGAGGAAAGGCATGATGGCCTGGGGCTTAGGTAGACAGCAGTGGGGTGGAAGGGTGTCTTACAATGCTTTTGACTCCTTGTTTCTTGGTAGCTGGTATTATTATAATAGATGTCCTGATCATTCTGTATGATGTGAAACAGAGTAGCCAGAGAGTAATTTTCCCTTCCTTTTTGTCTTATTAGAATATAGAATGATAGTTATCTGTTGCTTACTTTAAAATATTTTTCATTATGAAGCAGAAGTATTTTAAATGGCTTTCATGATCAAGTTATATGACACAATATGGTATATGACTTTACTCACTGAACAATTACAAAACAAAATTCTACCATCCTTAGTTAAATGGAGCTTCTAAAGATGTAAAGGATGGCAGGATTTGGTCTACACTAGCACCTGTGGTCACAGAATAATGCATAGCATCATGATGTGCAATAGGATGTGTCATACGTTAAGTACTGATTGATTGATTGGCTCTCCAATCAACTGAGTAATTGATTACTCTGACATCACGTGTCTCAAATAAGTCAGTATGCTTGTTGTGGCCAAGATTTTAAAAAGTGACTAGGGATTTTTGGGTGCCTCAAGTTTTGGATGTTCAACCTGAGACACTTCAAAGTGACATGATTTTCAGGACCCACGCTCTGAAATTCAGGCTCTTTACAGTGACTCAGGGTGAGCACCCAAAGTCACTAATCACTTTTAAAAATCTTGGCTTGTATGTTTGGCCTACACAGAACTGGCCTGTTGTTGTATATAAAACCTTATATAGGCAGGAATAACAAACTTGTAGAGTTCTGAGGGTCACTTTTCCAACTTGCCCGCTTGGGCTAAGATACAATATGTGCAGCAGTTGCTTTATCCTTCTTTCCAAAAGTTATTTATGCCCGTAGCTCAGGGGATCGCCCAAAGATGTACACTACATAGAATAGGATTGGAAACGCGGTGGACCCCCTGCTTCTGGGGGAGGCAAGGCTTGTCTGTGTGCTATACTAGGTGGTAGTTGAGAGAAAGTAGTGTGGCCGTAAGTCCCTTTTCAGGCTAACTCATGTGCAGAGGGTATGTTGCTGCAATATGAAAGGCATCCAATAATGATGAAATGACCATCTTCTCAGAAGGGCCCAAATTATTTAGTCACTGGCTTAGGGACATATGGATATTTTGGCAAATGTCTTGCTCTGAATAGGACAGAGGAAAAGTCTACATATATATGCCTGGCATCCCTCCCTCTGCCACAGAAATACAGTAATAATGAGAAAGGAAGCCAAGCACGCATTTATCAGGTGTAGTTGAGTGCTAGAGAAACCACAGTGATAGGTGCCATTTAAAAACCTAGATAGTTAGTGTAGTGGCTTGTGGTATCCTTCTGCTGTTTGTTCAGGGCTTGAAATCAAGGACTGATTGTGAGCACTTCCTGAGAATGAGTAAGTGCCCACATTTCCCTGCCATTGTGCAGGCCTCGAGCACTCCCGCCTCTTCTCTGCCTGTGGCACGTCGTCGTCTAATCTCCTGTGGGCTGTAACACTCTCATTTTGGTTGTTGGGTTCTGTGTGTGGGTGGTGTAGTTGGCCTGTGATATACAGGAGGTCAGACTAGATGATCTATTCTAGTGGTCCCTTCTGACCTTAAACTCTGATTGTCTTTTCTTCTTTGGGGGCTGACACTGAGAGCCTGTGTGCAGTTGGTTGAATTTATCAATTTTAGTGCTGAGGCAGCAGCTCCAGCAGAAGCACCCTTCTGATGAACTATTTTAACTTTGGATAAATTAATCTTCTTTTGCTGATGTGTACTTTATTGCCTTGTTGCTCTGTTAGTTTCATTTGACTATATTGAATAGACAGGATAGGTAAAAAGCAGTAATTCTAGTTTGGTAAACTTTGGTTATATGCAGTGTCTGCTGTAGCTAGCCAATAAATGTCAGCATTCTGGAGTCTGAGATTTGAGTTCTGTTCCTTTTCTGTAAATCTCAAGTGTCTAGGAGCAGAACATAAACGTGTGGAAAGAGAATGTGTCCATTATAAGAACTAGTGTGAGGGAAATGGCTTTCCAAACATTTTTTCTTCTGCGAGTGATTGATCATGTCTATTCCACAATAGGTGTGCGTGCTCGCCACGTGCATCAGTGCCGGATGTTTTCCCCCTAGCAGTAGCCGTAGGGGAGTGCCTTAATGACTCCTGGAGTGGCGCCTCCATGGCATGGTATAAGGGGCACTCTCCCCACTCCCAGTTCCTTCTTGCCACCAGTGAAGGTGCTTCGGAACTGCTCTGCTCCAGCTTTGCTGTAGCTCGTCCCCAAAACTGCTTGTTCATTCAGTGTATGGTACCTGTAGTTAGTTAGTTAAGTTTAGCTAGAGCGCCTGGGCGGGGGCATGCCCCAGGTTTTAAGTCGTGCAACACTTGTAGGCAATATACACCAGTGAGTGATCTGCATATGGACTGTTTATGCTGTTTGGGGGAAACCCATCTCAGCGATCGCTGCAAGATTTGCAAGTCGTTTAAGCCTCGGACCAAGAGAGAAAGGTACATTAGGCTCCAGGCTATTCTGATGGAGTTGGCACTGACCCCAGCTCTGGTGCGCCGCTCCAAGTCTGCACCAGGCACTGCGGTGTCTGTGCGTGGCAACCCTTCGGCGCCATCGACTAGTCGGCACCGCTCCCCATCCACAGGGCACGCAAAGAAGGCAAGGAAGAGGCCTTCACTGTGGCACCAGAGTAAACCTAGGACATAGGCTAGGCCCATGTTGGGCAGTCCTCAATCCCCACCAGCCTCTAACTCAAGCCGAGCGGATTAGACTGTCCCATTTGGAGCATGCCTCCCCGGATGTCTTGATACCCTTCAAATTGGAGGCCCTGCAGGCGGTCCGGGATGTTATGTCCATGCCGGTACCAGGAGCACTGTCGATGTCGGTCCTGCACTCCAGAGGCAAGCCACCGCTGGGATCTCTGCAATCACCCCCAGCTCGGTACCGGTCTCGGTCAAGGGAATGTTCCTGACGCCGTGGATCGACCTCGACGCCCACCAGGCTGTCTGGTTGGGTTCCATCTTGAGGAGCGAACGCCGACGGGACTAATGCAGACAACACCAAAGGCCCTCATCTCAGAGGGGCTATCGCAGCCAGTCCCGGCACGAACGTCGACGTCATTCCCGCTCCAGGACCCCGCCGCGGCACCGCCTTCGCAGCCCCAGGTGTCGATCACCGGCGTCTTGCCATCGCAGGTCCACCCGCTGGAGCTGATTGTGGAGCAGCTGTTACCAATGGTACCGGTCCTCCATGTCGTGATTGCAGTCCTGTGGCAGTGCCGGGAACGATGCCGACCAATTCTCCTGGTCCAGGGACAGCGGAGGTTGTATGTCAGCCCAGCGTTCCTTCGTAGCCATCCATTGATGGGCCAGGCCGAACAGCCGGCTCTGCTGGTGCCACAGCAGGTGCAGTGGCGCTGGGCCCTGTGGCTGGCCCAATGGTACCAGTGGGGGCTCGCTCGGTGACCGGAGCCTCAGAAGAACCATTGGCCTCCCTCTCCAGACCTCAGAGGAAGAAATCAGTGGGATGTACTTCCTCGGCACTGTGCCCGGAGACCGACCAGGCGGTGGCCACAAAGTACCACGCTGGCCTCCTCACCCTCCCTGGATGAGGCGATTACAGCCCTTCTTCCCTCCATCCTGCAGGAGGACTTTAGGGCCCACCAAGAACTCTTAAAAAGGGTGGCATCAAGCCTCCACCTCCAAGCAGAAGAGATGGAGGAGCCTTTTGACTCCCTGTTTAATGTACTGTTCTCCTTGGCATCTCGCAGGGCAGCCTTGCCCCTCCACGAAGGGGTGGCAAAAATTTCAAATGCCCTGTGGCAAACCCCAGCCTCATTGGCTCCCCATCTCTGAGAGCAGAACCCACCAAGGGGCATGAATACTTATATACCCACCCTGCTCCTAACTTCCTGGTGGTCAAGTCAGTCAACCACAAGAACGGCAGGGCCAAGTAGCTCCTACCCCAAAAAATAAAGATTCAAGGAGTCTGGACTCATTTAGAAGAAAAATTTATTCGTCCTCGAGCTTCCAGTTAAGGGTGGCAAACCACCAGGCTCTCCTGGGTTGGTATGAGTTCAATCTGTAGGGCTCCCTGCCCAAGTTTGAGGACTCCCTTCAGGAGCCTTTTTACCTGGAGCAGACTAAGCTGTTCAGAAAGTCCTCTCAACTGTTCAATCGCCTCGGCCGAGTGCATGAAAGGTCGGCCAATCTCCACCCAGCAGCTTTCCAACTGGATCACTTCGTGCATCCGTACCTGTTATGACCTGGTGGGAATCCCTCCGCCACTAATTGTGAAGGCGCACTCGACTCGGGTGCAGGCCTCATCGGCTGCCTTTTTGGCCCACGTCCCCATTCAGGACATTTGTAGGGCTGCCACGTGGTCTTCAGTTCACACATTCACCTCGCATTATGTGATTCTCTCTCAGACCAGGGAAGATGCCGGGTTCGGCAGGGCTGTCCTCCGTCCCGAGAGCTTGTGAATTCCTTCCCACCTCCAACAAATATAGCTTGGAATAACCTATTGTGGAATACACATGAGCAACCACTCGAAGAAGAAAAGAGTTAACTTTTCTGTTAACTGGTTTTAGAGATGTGTTGCTCATGTCTATTCTACATCCCTCCTGCCTTCCCCTCTGTCAGAGTTGTCTGGCAAGAAGGAACTGAGGGTGGGGGAGTGCACAGCGCCTCTTATACCATGCCATGGAGGCTCCAATCCAGGGGTCGCTAGGGTGCTCCCCTATGGGTACCGCTAGGGGAAAACTTCACCGGTGCACGTGGCAAGCATGCACACCTATTGTGGAATAGACATGAGCAACACATCTCTAAGAACACCAGTAACAGGAAAGGTAACTGTCTTTTCCAGTGTTTGGAATAAGACCTAGGAATGTGTTAGTTTCTTATCTTGCTTATCACATGAAGCCCAACTACTCTGGGGGGGGGGGGGGGGGAGGGGGCGGACTGATAGACCTCCTTGTGGGAGATAATGTCCCAATATTAGTATGTTTGGTTTGGCTCTTTTATGTTTGCAGTTGCCTATTATGCCATTCACACTCGTCAACCCTTATGACTCTTTATACGTGGAGTAGTTTTTGTGCACCTGGTACTTCAATCTCAGAGGTGGAATATCTTTTGAATCAGACATTGCCTCACTTCAGCAGGAATCTGGATGGGAAGGTGTAGAATAAAGTAATAGGTTTTTTCTTTTAAAGCAACATCACCCTTTTTTGGGCAGCACCCTCCACCCCCTATTTTGGCATTTTGCGCCTAATACAAATGTTGTGTGCAGCTGGTACAAATATGTATTCTGGGTGGCTGCAGCTGGAGAATCATCATTTCAGCTTTGAAATGAAAACATCACTATTTCTGCCATGGATGGGTGAAAAGAGTTAATCCAGTATTGTAGGTGGGAGAAGGAAGGAAATAGTTAAGTAATTTCTGAGTACAAAATAAATACTTTAACATTAAAGCAGAATAACTGTTGGTTTAGCCATGGGATATAGTTAAACTGATTGAGTATGAATGTTAATGCTTGGTAATATCTTGCCTCAGTAGCTGTTACAAGGATTCCCTAGCTCGGTTTACCACTGAGGAAGATTATTAAGTGCAGAGAAGGTCAACAAAGTGCAGGAAACCTGCACAGGCCCTTTTGTACCACGTGGGCACTGTGATTCCCCTTTGTGGGAGTGAGGGGATATGGGCAGAGTGAACACTCTATTCCCTGCATGGGCCAGAGCGGGTTTTGCACCCATCTAGAATAGATCTTTATAAACTGGCTGTGGGAGGTCTATTGGTTTGTGTCTTTTATGGATCCATTGGCCTCACATTCCTGCACAGGAGTAGAGGGAGACGACCACCATGTAGCTGGAATGTTGTACATAAAGATACTGTGCTGTAGACTCATGGCTATTCCTTTCCTCTCCCTGCACATGTACCTCCAGTTTTTTTCTTGGTTCCCTGCCCAAAGTCTGGCTTACTTGAGCTTTTTGAGTAGGGACGAGTAAGTATGGGCATCAAGGTAGACTCTCTCCTATGAAACCAAATAAAAGTAAATGCTGCTTAGCAGTAACATTTCACTTCTGGTTTTCTGGTAGGGATCTTTGCAGTAAGATCATTCCTCTTCCCACAGCATTGTCAGTTTTCTTTCTGTACTGTACAAATCTTGCCACTGCGGCTTTGGCAGCTGTTTCTGCTCAATTGGTTAGGAAGGAGAACATTTTAAACTGTCAAAATACGTGGGCAGGTGAGGTGAACCATAAATATTTACACCAGCTGCCAACTGTTTAGCTTCCAAACTTTGTGTTGTGTCTACAAACTTTAATTTCAGAGCAGTGGCTGCAAGACTGCTTTTGAGCCGAAGGATTATTAAGAGCTTAAGGACTTCTTATTTTATTAATTTGCTACATACATATATATCTGCCTGCCTGTAGAGCTTTCTGTTTTTGTGTATCTTCTTAGTTTTCATGCATGCACCTTTTTTTTTTTTTTTTTTTTTTTTTTTCTTTCATTTAGCCACAGATTTGTCTGGTTAGGGCTGTTATTTCAGCAAATGTTGGTCAGGTTTATATGGTCTTTTTTTTGAAACTGCCTCTCTCTTATTTTAATATAGTTACCTTTGTTTACCTTAGCAGTTAGCTGATACTTAGGGTCCTGCAGGTTGTTTCTGTTAGAAAGAGAAATTGATGGTGGAGTCAAGTATTTCTTTGATGCAATCCTGTGTGTTTTAAAAGACAGTACATAAAATCCTGTTTCCCTGAACACAGTAGGAGAGACTTCCTTTGCTCACAGTTCCAAGCCTCTTTCCACATAGTACTCTACTCAAAATCTCCCTCTTAACTCTTTCGCAGGATCCTACTACAAGTATTCCTCTGGCTGTCATGGGTGCTTCCTTGCTGCCTTCTGTGTAACTTCTTTGGTGTTTCTGCTGCTCCTCTCTCCTGCATCAAATAGATTTCCCCCCCCCCCAGTGTTTGTTATTAAGACCCCCTGGGAAACTCTTTGGCTCTCATGGCCCAGCTGTTGCCCAGACTTGCATGCAGTCTAAACCTCGGTTGTGATTTTTCCCAGTTATCGCACCCACCAGCTTCAAAGAGATGCTGCAATTGCCTAACACCCAGCATAACAATAAACTGTTCTGGTTACAACTCTAGAGCTAAATGGTGGTTCTTTATTAGCTTTATTATTCTGACTAGTAATATTCTCACTAGCTGTGAGATATGTCTGATGCTTCAAAATGGTCAAATATTGGCAAGAAGCAGGATCCTGAGGAGGTGACATGTACAAGAGGGTGCGGAACAATACAGATATTACAACTCCAGTGCTGTGCAGACTAGCAGATGGTAGTGCATGGTCACTGAAGTTGGAAGGCTTGAAGGTGGTGATGCAGTGGTGGGAGTGACATACAGCCTGCCTACAGAAGAGGAACAGGAATTCCTCTTGTTGGCCCTTGGCTGAGGCGGACTCTGTATTGGACAACAAAAATATTTGTTTTCCAGATCAGCCTGGCAGAGTGCAGATTCACCACCCAACACCCTCCCCAACAGTGTAAGGTAATTCATGTAGAAAATGAAGCAGCAGTGGGGGTGGGATGAGGGACAGTGGTAAAAAGAGTGTTCCTTTCTGCAGTTAAGGAAACCTCTATCCAGCAGCTTGCTTAATGCAAAGGCAGCAATGCACTAATACAGGAAATAGGAGAGGAGTCAGTTGACGACCTCCATCTAGCTAGTGCAGGGGTGGGCAAACTTTTTGGCCCAAGGGCCACATCTGGGTATGGAAATTGTATGGCAGGCTATGAATGCTGATGAAATTGGGGGTTGGGTTGCAGGAGGGGGTGAAGGCTCTGGCTGGGGGTGCGGGCTCTGGGGTGTGGCCAGAAATGGGGAATTCAGGGTATGGGAGGGAGCTCCGGACTAGTGCTGAGGGTTGGGGTGCAGTGGGGTGGAAGGCTCCATCTGGTTGTGCGAGCTCTGGGGTGGGGCTGGGGATGAGGGGTTGGGGGTGCAGGAGGGTGTTCTGGGCTGGGACCGAGGGGTTTGGAGGATGGGAGGAGGATCTGGGCTGGGGCAGGGGGTTTGGGGCACAGCAGGGGGCCTGGGGTGCAGGCTCCGGTTGGTGCTTACCTCAAGTAGCTCCTGGAAGCAGCGGCATGTCTCCCTCTCTGGTTCCTATGCCAGGTGCCTCTGCCCATGGCCTGGTCTGCAGGTTCCGCCCCTTCAGCTCCCATTGGCCGCAGTTCCTGGCCAATGGGGGTGGAGTTTGCGGCAAGGACAGCGTGCAGAACCCCTTGGCTGCCCCTACACGTTGGATCCAGAGGAGGGACATGCTGCTGCTTCTGGGAGCCTTGCGGAGCCACGGCATGTGTGGAGCAGGGCAAGCCCCAGATCCCACTCCTCGGCAGGAGCTCAAGGTCCAGATTAAAACATCTGAAGGGCCGGATGCCACCGTAATTTGCCCACCCCTGAGCTAGTGGGTGCTAGACACAAGCTACATTTTCTGCTTTTAGTTGACCAGCCTTTTCGCTCTGTTAATATACCGTAGCTGGCTTTTGTTCTATCTGATGTGTTTTTAAAGGCTTAATTGCAAATCATACTGTTCTCTAATGGTTAAATATTTTAAAAGGACTGTTACTTTAACGTTGTTTTTGCACTCTATCACATCTTCCCCTTGTTCTTTAAAATAACACCTAAATTTGTTTCCCAGATATTCAAGTGCATGGGGTTTGTGTAGGTGGGCTTTAAAATCATGTTTGTCATTTAAATTTAGTAACTCATTAAACTTTGTAGTAAAATGGGCTGTTGTATTTGTATACATACAGAGTTGCAAGATATCTAAATAAAATTTTGCTTTTAAGTTGCTAGGTATGTGCTGGAGAGCAGGGAGTCTCCTAAGGAGTATCACTTGCCATATCCACAGTCCCATTTACCTTTCCTGCATCTTTCAGAGAAAAGGAGTGAGGCTGTGTGTCATATGGCTTTTTGCAGCTGCCAGGGTAGTTGTCCACCATACCACTTAAAATAATCACAGGCATAAGAACTTCCGGAGACAGGTTTTTCATGTTTGTTTGCTTGATATCAAAGTAATTAAAGTTTACTTAAGCCTTCAGTCATTCTTTTAGAATCAGATTCAAAATATCCACTGAAAACTCCTCATGTGAAAGAACTGTGGCAAAATTACAGGCTGTATACATGTGAACTTACTGATGTTTCCATAAATCAAAACCATACTTGTGGTCTGGCCTGTGGCCTACTTGTACCGCTCGACACTGCCATGCATGCAACTTGTGATAATTTTCTAGTCTGTCTTCGTAGGGAGACAGGAACCATGAGTGTCAATTTCCCCTTAATCTTCCACCCTGCAGTGCAGAGCAATATTCTTTAGAGCATCAGGCCATTCATGAACAGCTCATCATTTTAAATACACTTTTTGTAGTTGTTTGTTTATTTACACCCTCCCCCACCCAAAGCACTTATCACATAAATTACATTAAACATCCAAAGACTGGAAGAAATGTTTCCCCAGGAATTGTAGGACAGGGTATTGTCATATCTGGGAAGATGCAGTGAGAGATGTTTTAAATATAATGCAGGTATTTCAAAGCTTGTTAGAGTAATTAACAGGAGTGAACAGGTTGTTTCTGTGTTAGCCATGGTTACTGGCATGCGAAGTCCAGTCTCCTCCATAATTCTCAGTAATAGTTATGACCCACCATTATTATTTTACTTTTTCTTTGTCTCCACCTCCCATGTCTATCTTTCTCTCCTCCTCTCTGCATTTTTTTCCTGTAACATTCTCACCTTTGTCTTGTCTTGCCTTTTTAGACTCTTTCGCATTTACTTCTTTTTGGACTTTTATTTGGTGTTTCCCCTTCCCTCCTGTCTTTTGTTGCTTGCTCCTGTTTCTTTTTCCTTTCTAGTGCCCAGCTTACTGATTTTGCTGTATTCCTTACTGTCACATCTGGAAGCAGAGCAGCAAAGTTTAACTGATAAGCCCTGATCTCTAAAATGTGAGCAGCCCTTCAGAAATCATGTCAATTTAACTTTGCCTCCTTGCTAACTCATGTTGTAGGGGAATAAAGTGGAAAAATGCTAATATGTTATGAGTATGTGCTGGCCACTTTGATCACTAGAGAAAATGCAAAGTATGAAAGGTAAATCAAACTGCTTTACATTAATGTGACAAGGTTGGGACTCACCACCCAGCACCTCCTGCTGGTTACCTCCAGGAATTAGCTCAGTCCAGTGGAGCACCCTCTCCTGGTGGTGTCCCACCCATTGTCTCCCCCTTGGTTGGCATCTGGCGTCGCTCACCAGCTTGCAGCATCCTCTTCTGGACTACTGCCCTCTGGCAGTGCCCCTCAGTCCATCCACACCCCTTTCCGGGGGGGGGTTGATCAGCAGTCTTCCTACACCCTAGCCACTATTTCCAATCACACCCCCAAAGTCTAATCCCTCTTGTCAGGGATCTGGCATAGTCTATGACAGCCGCTCCCTACGGTCCATGGCTAGGTGTACTGCAAGGAGGGATAAGGGGCAACCCAGTCCCACCCTCTACTCTGGGTCCCAGCCCACAGACACTCTGGTGGCAGCCTCACTGTCTTCCTTCTCGCTCCTCGTCTGTCTGCTTCCCAGGGCCGCTTCCCCTACAGCCCCTTGCACCCATTAGGACCTTCCCTTCAGGGCCTGCAGCCTGGCAGGCTACAGCTCCCTTCTGCTCCCCAAGCCTAGCCAGCACTGCACAGTCCAGGTGCTAGTCTCCCAGCTCAACAGACAGACTTTCCCCTCTCAAAGGCCTGGGACAGACTGACTCTCCTCTCCCTGAGCAGCCTTTTTATATGGCTGAGCCTGGCCCTGATTGGCTCTTGATAAGCCCTTCTCTAATTGGCTGCCTGGCTGCGCAGGTGTACTGGCCTGCTGCAGCCCACACCCTCAGGGAGCGGGGCAGCTGCCCCACTACAATTAATAAATTAGATGCTGGCAATACATTAACTATTTAAGTGTGACAGCTATTTTACACACAGTTATGTACTGATAAACCAAGGTTTCCATGGGAGGTGTGGGCACTCAGCATCTCTGAGGGTCAGGCTATTGAGTCATTCCCCTCTTTTAGGAAAGAAAAATAAAATCTTTGATTTTCATCTAGATAGACATTAGCGATGTAAGGACCTGGGTTTAGTATCTCAGTAGAATAATTGCATTTAAAATGTTAGGACTTGATCATGCAACCCTTGCTTAGGGGTGAGTAGTTCCATTGACTTTGATGGGACTACTTGTGTGATTTTAAGGTCTACTCAAGTGAGTATTGGATTAGACCCTTATGGAGTTGGCTCAGGGGTGAGGGAACCATTATTAGGTCATGTAATCCACCTCTCCTCCATGTGTGGGCTGATTATTTCTTGAGTGTTTTACATGCCTAATTTTGAATGTCTCTGCTGAGGGAACTTCCTTTGGAATGCTATTCTAGACTCTCATTTGCTTTACTGTTGACTCATTTTTCTTGAATATCTTGCATAAATTTTGTTTACACAGTTTCATCTCATTATTTCTGCAGTAGTTATTGCTCACTTTACCACTCTAAACAAGTCTGCTGTTTCCTCCAGCAAATGTAGATAATTATCTTGTTAGCAAATTTATACATACTTAATTTCCAATAGCAAAACTTCTAATGGTTAAAAGCCTCTCTGTTATCTCTGCCAGTGATTGTAGTGGATATGAACTCATGCCCTACTGCATGATTGGAACTCATCACCAAGTTGTGAGAATGCAAACAAGTGAGTCTTATTGTTATTAATATTGACTGTTAAATCACTTGAATTGTCTTTCAAGACAGAACTGTCAGACAACTTACCTTGACTGCATTCTAGTAGTAATTCAAATAACCAGCCTTTGTAAATTTGCAAAATGAGAATTTATTACATTCAGTTTCATCAGTTTAGATTAGAGCTGCTGCTTACTGCCTAAAGCCTCAACGAAGGCGCATTTCTGTCAGGGTGATATCCCTGAGTCTTACTTCAAACATGGAATATCCACAAGGCAGTGGTTTTGAGGTGCCCTATATTCGCCTTACTCTGAAGGTTGCAACATTGTGGTATTTTATAGGAGCTACACCGCCACGACTAGCCCCACCATGTTGCCACCAGGCCTTCCAGTCAGATGCAGTTTACAGTCATACCCAGGGCCAATTTGATGGTGTACCACTTTTTATAAATTCTTCTAGCTTTGATTTTGTGGTTTGACATCACCAGAGTCCATAGCTTAATGCTTTGGTGGCCTAGTGTCTTGTTTTAAATATTCATAGTCGTTCTAATAATATAACATAGTTGAGATAATTAGTAATAATCTTACAACTACTGAGTTCACATAAAAGTCAACAAAATAGTGGAAGGAAGGCTGTTTTTGCAGTCTCATGCATTACGTCCTAATATGGGTTTACAATACACAGTTATCTATTTAGCACTGATGTAGCTATCCAATGTAAACCTTTAGTGTAAATGTTCTGTGCCGGTATTAAAAAAAAGATTTGCACCAGTACTTCAAAGCAGGGCAGGCTTACACCAATGCAAAAAACCTCAGGTAGACAAAGCCTAAATCTATCTGCAAACCAATATGTGTTCAGTTGTGTTTCTGTTTTGAAAAGTCTTTTGTATCAGTGAATTCTCTTCAACATGTTTTGAGTTTATTTTGAGTACGTGTTTTGTGCAGAAGGTAAAGTATAGCCATCCAGTTTCCTGTTAGCCTGTAGTAACTAACAGTAAATCAGTTTAATGTGATCTGCACTAAAATGCATTGTTTTACAGTATTCACTTATTACAGTATACGGCAACAACAGGAAACGTTTCTACAGTCTGCTCTATATATATGCTTCCTATTTCTTTCGTGTAAAAATAATCTGGTGTTCAATAACTATATACTTGACATATTGACGTGTTCCACAGTTTATTCATGGTGTAAAGTGCAAACGTTGGACTGCTGAAATGAGCAAAGTATGTGCAGCTCCCCCTTTCCCTTTCCATCTTCTCTCCTGTCTCCTTTTTTAAGATTATAACTGCAGCTCACAAAAGCAAGGAAATTTACAAGTTTCTAATGACTCCTTAACTCACTCCATTCTGCCAGGTATTACAACCCACACAGTGCTATATGTGGCGCCTGCATTCCTCTGAGTCTATGACTGTAGAGTGATGTGAAATAAAGATGGATTGTCATTCTTTACTATGTAATATCTTGCTTTGTTGGCAAATCTAATTCATTTACCCATAACTTTTTATTTTTAACTGTTTATTTTATAACATTGAATATCAGTCCTAAATTTTTTGTTTTGTTTTTGATCCTAAGCAGAGCAGGGAGTGGAGAGAGGATGGAGAAGGCGACTCTCCATCTACTTTCCATTTCCTTCTGTCTGTAGAAGGTCTGTAATAATGTTGCTGTGTTCATGCAAATGATGTTAATCAGGAGATTTTTCGTATCAGCTTTGTCAACATTCACATTCACATTACATATTAAATTTGCATCTGAAAAGAGCTACTATAATCAACATTTAAGGGATAACATAGTCAAATTTACATCTGATTGAGTAGAAATGTTAAGTAATTTTAGCAGAGCTGTTGCTATGAAACCAGTTCGTTTTCCATAATTTGTTTTAAAAATGTGTATCATCTTTCTTTTTATTTAATTTGCAATTCAACTGCCCATAGAAAATTTTAACAGTTTAATGTGATAGGTAAATTATCTCTTTGCCAGATTTATTTGTGTTCACAATTTTTGGCCTAACTGTCAATACAAATTTTAAGATGAAGATTTGAAGAAAAAATGTTTGAAAACCAATTTATTATTTGAAATTGTATTATCAGTAATGCTGATCCATTGGTCATGGATAGTGAGCTTGAGTTTATTTCTATGGTGATTATGGATGCATCTGCTGCTTGACTTTAAAAATCATGGATACTTTTTATGATAAATTATCTTTTTGGCAGCATAATTGCACATTTCCTGTCTGGTGACAAATGATTAGAATACTAGTCTCCATTCAGAGAACATCAGGCAGCTGCTTAAGTATTCAGCTGGATTTTATGTATTGCTGACTTTCCATGGTTTGCATACTCCAACTCCCATTTTTGTGCTTATATAGTGTAATTATTTTGATAATTGCATTATTTCATACAATTAGGAAAAACTAATCATATGTCCAAAAAATGAAATCTTTTGATTTCAAAATATCATCTGGCAAACAGTCATGTATCTATTTGAACTTTTAATAGAATTCCACAGCTTGGCACTTTATAGTGTTCATCTGGCAAAAATGCTAATTAAAGAGGAGAATAGTTCCTATTCATATCAGTTTCAAAGCATTTCAAGTGCATTATCTGTGTGGTGCATATAAATGTGGTGATGTCCTCAAACTTGTTACAATGTAATTGAAGGAATGTGGATAGAAACATTACAATTAAGACACTCTCTTCCCTTTCCGATCCTATTGAACCAAATAGAATGGAATTTTGTTTTATATATACTGTCTTTCTCACTCCATGTTCCACAAAGCCTTTTACAAAGCAATCAGTCAGATACTGGTAGTGCAATGACTCTGTAGGCAAACATAGCAGCCATTATCCATGCATCAATAGCTCACAAACAGCATTGGACATTAGAACTTGTATTATCAAGGAGAGTATTGGCCAGATTTTTTTTGTTATCCCTTTTAATCTTTTCGAAAAGTGATCCAGCTGACCTTGTTATCTTCCTAGTCAAGTTAAGTTGGGAAATGAACCCTTCTAGTACTGCATTTCAGTACTAAATCTGAGCTAAGGTGTGGTGTGAAATATGAACCTACCATCTTCTGGCCTGAGTTAAAAGTGCTATTGGCCATAGTCATATTGACAATAATTATTATAACTTTTAACTAAACAAAAAATGCATTTCAAATCTGTGTTACAGGAAAGTCCTTGGATTCCATATATTTTTATGGTCTTTTTGTGGTATTTGCTGCATTCTTCAGATTCTGTGTGCTGTGTTCTTATTAAAAATAGATAGTATACAGTCTGGTGAGGCATGGCCTAGCATTTCAACTAAGCAGATGTGTTTTTTCCATTAGCTCCGAGCACCTGTTGCTTTCTTTGCTAGATAATATCAGTTAAAATATCTTTTACTCACTACTCCTTTCACTTATAAAAATCCCCTGGACAGTGCAGTACAGATGAGAGAAAATGCTATGGCAACTACCTCTAACATGTATACTCCAAAGACTCCTGTGTTAGTGGTCTTGACCAGGCCATCTGCTTTGGGCTAGTGAGAGGCTGCAATACTTCAGCAGGTCTTCAAGACCATGTTCTTAGACTTCTAGAAGAAATTGATACAAATTATTTGGCTTGAGCTGACTGTGGCGCAGTGGAGATTAACTGAGTTAACTGAATACTTGTATGCACAGCACTGAGCACAAAACAAAAACTGGAAATCACAATGGACAACATTAGTTAACTGGTTGCAAGAAGTGGAGAAAGAGGAAAGGTACTCAGATATAATAAATAGCAAAACTACTGTTACTCATAAAATTGAAATGTTCAAGAACCAAAATCATGCTTATGATTTGGGAATCCTGGCATTTCCTAAAGAAGGAAGGCCTGGATATCTTTGCTTTCTTGATAAATCCTCCCCCCCACACACACACACACATAGACTGGATATTGAGAAAGACCTGCCTGAAGGAATATTTAATTGAATTCTATTGTGTAACTCGTTAAGACTGTGTCATTACTTAACTAAAAAAACACACCTATTTTTTTTAACTCCAACTAGTTATTTTGATTAAAATTCTAGTGAAGAGATGGCACTGTAGTTTTTACCTCTGTGTAGCTAGTCAAGGTCAACACTTGGAGTTTACCTCAAGATAGTTAGTCAAGGTTAAAAACTAACTATACCTTGTCTCTACTAGGCTTTTATATCAAGTTAGCTTTATCAGTGTAAAAACAAACCTCGTTTAGTAGTGAAGTTACAACTTTAGTCCATGAACAGTATTAATACCATACGTTTCAAATAACGAATGATGAAGGAAAGGAAACTGTGTGTGTTACTTAACATAGAACCACTATTCACTTCTTAGTCCATATTTATCAATGTTGACAGTTCTTTTAGGATATTCGAGTGAAATTTCCCCCAAAATAGAACATGAATTATAAAACAGTTTGTGGACAATATGACACCAGAGGCTAGAATACTTACTTTAAGCACCATTTGAAAATGAGACACATCAGAAATATTCTCATCATCTTGGACTAGTATTAATTCTCTATTTTTGAGCTTGTTTTCTGGGTCTCCAGATCTGCTCAAGAATCACTGAACAAGACCAGGAATCTATACTTTTTACTCTTCATCCTCAGCTTGTCTGGGTGCAAAATTGCAATCTCTGTGCTTCACTTTAGGAAGGATTCTTAAGCCTTGTGAAATTTCTTTCCAATTCTAGGTAGCTAAGCTTATATCTGAAAATTAAAAAATATTTTGTTCCCTGTTTAGAAGATAGTTTTGTCTTAATACTCTCATCACTTTGGCTCTTTCTGTCATTATCAGTTATTATTTGCTGTCTGATTTCTTCCACTTGTTCCACAGTGGCCTTTTCTATTAACTGTCCACTAGAATTGGTTCTTTTTCTTGGTCAAATGCCAGAACTTAACCACAAAACCACTAAGTTTGCATCCTCAACTTCAGGGAACCTCAGAACCCCACGTCTTTACACCTAGTTCTCATCCGTCTGAACTGTTCACTATACTTAACGAATGCTTTTAACCACACATTTTCTAGAAGATTTTTTTTCCCCTTTCTCTTCAGCCTCCTTTGCCTCTATCTTTTGTTTCAGTGCATAGAATCTTTCCTAGCACTCCTATATCTAGCAAATCGGTTATTGTTAAAGTTGTTTCCTAGGCTGACAAAGAGAGTTCCCTGCACATTATCAGTATTAGCGTTCAGAGCCTATTACTGGAATATCCCTTGTGCTTTCTGTACTGTTTTGATTTTGCAGGATCTTTTTGGTGGTACTAAATTTCTTCTATACTTTGCACAACCCTTTTACATGAGAGGCACTAGTGATAAAGGGCTCTTTGCCACTCTCATGCAGAAGGTGGCACTGCTTAAGCTACCTCTGCTCCCTATTTTATTTGTAGGTGTTTTTCATGTTGAATGGGGAACAGCACAACAATCAGTGACCTCCACAGAGATGGGCTAATAACAGGAGTGCAAACTGGCACTAGAAAATTGACAGATTGTTTCCTACAATATTCAGCAGGAGACTGAGCTTGACAACCTGCTACGTTGAACAAAACTCCAAACAAAAAAATAAATAAAAGGGATGAAAAAACCCCAAGTAGTAAATCAAGATGCTATCCTGTTCTTCTAGTTACAAAAGCATCCTTTCAGCTTAAAGGGATTGTCATTTGGAGTATATACCCCATGCAGTCCTGGCAACTAAGGGGTTAATATAGGTACTGCTGGCCATTGCTGATTGGCAGCCTCACAGCAGCTGGGAGCATAAAAGAGCTGGGATGCAGATGGGTGGGCAGTTGCCAGAGGAGTGAGCAGGCTGGAGATGGGAACTCCTGCCAGCAAGCTGCTGAACAGCCACTCGGGGACAGCACCCTAAAAACGGACGACCGGACCAACAGGCTGAAGAGCCTACAGAAACCAGAGGAGGTAAAAAGGAGCTCAGGGAATGGCTGGAATTGTCCAGTCCTGGTTCTGCCTGGTTAGGTTAAGAGCCCTGAACTGGAACCCAGTGGAATGGGCAGACTGGGTTCCCCTACCAACTCCCTGACAGCCTTAAGAACAGAGGGTTTACTTTTCAGACTCCTGGGCACCAAGGACTGACTGGCAGCCTTGCCATATTGAGAGAACTCAGATGCAATGCTCTGCCTGACCAGAAGGCGCACCAGCTCACAGAATGCACTGATGTCTTATTGAGTCTGCACCTAGACAGATTAAACAATAGCAAACACCACAGGGGCAATTCTGTAAATGGATCCTATCCCTATTCAGTGATCAAGCTACATGGCTGAACGCTTCCAACATTGTACCTCAGCATATCTCTTCCCCTCTGCCCTCCCCCGAAACAAACAACCACATTTTTCTGAACTTTATTGGACAGAATGTTTTGCTAATTTATGTTTTGATACAGTGGAATTTCTGATTATCTGCAATAGTTTCTGCTTGCTGTTACTGTGATGAAACAGAATTGTGTTGAATCAAGCCAATATCATTACATAATTTCGGAGCTCTAATTGCTCCAGTTGTGTAAGAATGAATGCATTACATTGAAGAGAATAGAACTTGAACTGATATCCAGCAATCAAAGCTAGTGCAGTAGCTGCATGCAGTTCTGTTACCCCGCTCTGCCAAGATATTTTGGCAGTCCTTGAACATTACTGATGTTCCTGTTGTTTATTGTTGTCGTGTCTGGAGGCTAACACCCTACATTCAAAAAGAAGAGTGCTGATTTCGTTCAGCGGTGTAGAAAAATTGGCTTTCATGTCAGCCTTGCATGCTAATGAAAATAAAAAACTTTATATTATAGTTCTTTATGACTCATTGAAGAAATAAAATGAGATGAACTTTTAAAAAGTTCTGTTAAAATAGAAAAGTTAATATTTGATTCATTCCATTCAATGAACCTAAAATGGTGATGATGGGGGAAGGGTTCAGAGTGTGTTTATTTTACAATAATATTCTGTATAAGTACTCTGTACTTACACTTCTATTTTAGGAGCTCTCACAACGTGCTGAGAGATTAGGAAATATATATTCATTTTACGGGTGTGTAAACTGAAGCACAGAGAGGTATGGGCAACATTTTGTAACTCCTTCTCATTCCTTGTACACCAAGGGCTCTCAAACCCTATTGCAGCTGTGCAGGTAAGTAGTAGGGGGAGTATTCCCCTTCCTCCCTACCCTGCTGCTCCACTGGGGCTGCCTGGATTGCAGCCCTGAGTATGGAGGGAAAGCGGGCTGCACAGCTGACATGAACATCAACAACTAGTGGGATGAAACCATAGATCCGCTCTTCCCACATCCCCCATCCCCTGCCAAAGCACCAGCTGTACCTTGAAAAAATGGTGGGCAGATGCAAATCGGAGCTCTAAGAGGATTTACAGCTGAGGCTATAAGTCTTACCTGGCATTCCTCATGGGATGGTGCAACTGTTTTACACCATCTACTCTGGAATGAACATAAAGGCTCAATCCACCCATAATGGCAGATCCCTTATTTTTGGAAGCCTTTCAGTGATAATACATCATAAAATCAGATGGCTTTAAATAAATGTTTGCCCTGCTGCAACCCTGGATCTTCCTCTTGTGCATCACATACATCTTGAACTGTGTTGTCTGTGTCCGAGTTAGATTAAATTGAATTGCATGAAGCAGTAATTTAGTCTTGTTTGTGTTGCCTTGAGCACATGGACGATGCCAAACAGTTCTTTTTTGCAGACCGTCTTGTAGTTGCTCTAGACTTCTGTGCTATGCTATGAAGTCTGCTCTCAGGCCTGTCTTCCACTAAATGTAATGTTAGCTCCATAGAGTGACCCTGCTATTGCTCTTCCTGCTCTGCACCAGTGTGTTCTGTGTCCCTTACTTATCAGAGCTTAGACCCACAGACCTCAATTTAAATATTTATAGCTCATGTTTTTCTGCTCTGTTGCAGTATATCACGTTTTTATTCCGATCTGCTTTAATAATAATCTTTGTGGTCTGGCATTAAGGTCTGAGCCTCACTATTGTTTAAGGGAATAGGAAGTACACTGGCCAGAGGTCCATGGCTTGCTACACCCTGTCTTGGACCAAATAAGCACTGCTAGAGGGAGAGACCAGTAACCATTTTACAGTCCTGTGTCTTCTAAATCATCCATGCTGGTAATGAAAGCTGTAAATAGCTGGGGACTTCAGCTTTTCAATGTGTGTGACATTTTTTCCCAACTTTTATTTAATTGATCATTCTTGTTGTCTTGCCTTTCCATCCCACTCCACCTGTCTTCCCTCGTTAGGGTTAAAGAAGAACAGGATAAGCTTTGTTCCTCCTCACCTAGACAATAATCAGGAGAATTTTTCAAATAGTCATTGTATAGTGTAATCTGCTATTTCGTCCATTAGTGTATTTAGCTAGCCCTCTATGACTGTTTTATCCAGGTCAGGACTTAGATAGAACCTGTGGGGTGATGTTGGGCAATGCACACTGTGTTCAATTAGTCTGGGAACAAGAAGAGAACTACGGGGTTTGTCTGCGTTTGGCAGTCTCATCATAAGAGAATCCCCATTATAGTCATTACAGCAGAGTCTTGTTTCCTCTCTACTGCAAGAGGCATTACACCAACATTTAATTGTTGCCCATAATGCTTTGTTTCTCTGATCTTCCATTATGCTACCATAGTTTATAACATAGAATCATAGAAGATTAGGGTTGGAAGAGACCTCAGGAGGTCATCTAGTCCAACCCCCTGCTCAAAGCAGGACTAACCACAACTAAATCATCCCAGCCAGGGCTTTGTCAAGCTGGGCCTTAAAAACCCCTAAGGATGGAGATTCCACCACCTCCCTAGGTAACCATTCCAGTGCTTCACTACCCTCCTAGTGAAATAGTGTTTCCTAATATCCAACCTAGACCTCCCCCACTGCAACTTGAGACCATTGCTCCTTGTTCTGTTATCTGCCACCACTGAGAACAGCCGAGCTCCATCCTCTTTGGAACCCGCCTTCTGGTAGTTGAAGGCTGATATCAAATCCCCCCTCACTCTTCTCTTCTTCAGACTAAATAACCCCAGTTCCCTCAGCCTCTCCTCGTAGGTCATGTGCCCCAGCCCCCTAGTCATTTTCATTGCCCTCCGCTGGACTCTCTCCAATTTGTCCACATCCCTTCTGTAGTGTGTGTGTGTGTGGGGGGGGGGGGGGCGGGACAAAACTGGACACAATACTCCAGGTTCACTTTGGGGGAGGAGGGGAAGTGAAAACATTTCTTATCATTAGATTTTTGATAGATCTATTCTGCTCCCTCCCCCACACCTGCCAAGTGAATTGGTTTCACAAACTGGGATTGTGTCATTTCTCTATCTCAGTATGTTCATTATATTTTGGGTTTGTCTGATTTATTACAGTGCATGTTAAAAGTACAAATATTAAAACAGTTTATCACTAAAACAAATGTTACAAAATCAACATCTGGTTTAAATATTTTATGGGTTAAACTTTCATTTTTATTGAATGCCATTTATTCACTACATTCAGGTTTTATGTCAAAAACTTCCCTTTCCTGTAAACTTTCAGTTCTTTTTTCAATATCCTGTTGAGTGCAATGTCATTTATAATTTTTATTAGAGTATTTTGACTTCTGTCATAGAGTTGGCATGTATTTTTGAAGCTCAAAGACACTTTTCCACAGCTAGCATATGGAGGTGGTGACACATTTTATCATGAGATTGTCAGTTCTGTTGCTGCTTCTTATCCACTACAACTGCTTTGGACACTGGAGGTGGGGGTGGGGGAAGGGAGAGTCGGAAGTCCAAGGCCAGGTGCTGGCAATGAGGAGGGGTGATTATACCATACTTGCAAAAGTGGAAAAAATATTTTAATTGCTCTTTAGTTATACTTCCTAATTGGTGATCTTCCATATAGTTTCCACCCAGTATCATTCACTAAACAACAAATATTGTGAAGTGGTTGGATGCTTAAAAAAAAAAATGTAATTTTACGTAAAAAAAAAAAAAAAAAAAAAACCTGAAGGGTCTTTCACAATCTACCATAAAAAGAAGGAAATTAACTATTCTTTGATGTTTCATGTATATTGCATGTTATGATGATCTATTATACAAATTCAAATCTAGAGAGGAAAATACAAGTATTTCATCATGCTCTATAATCAATCTTTCATAAGATACGCAGAAATGACATTTCAAAATTGAAAACCAAAAAAGCATAACCCTTAATATAACCTGAGGGCAAACCTCTGTCTCCTGATTGCTTGGCACAACTGAAATAATAGACAAAAAGGATGTTTTGCCTTGAAGAGTTTTTTTCTTCCTTTTTTCCAAACCAGATTTAATATTTACAGTGCCTGGGCGGTGCCTGCGAGCAGTGGTGCACGGAGACCCCCTGGGCCTCCTGCCTAGGAGCCGCTGCTAGAGGGGTGTGCTGGTTGCTTCTGGGAGCCGTCCACCCTCTTGCACCCCAACCCCCTGCCCCAGCCCAGAGTCTGCACCCAAACTCCCTCCCAGATCCTGCACCTCCTCCCTCACCCAAATTCCCTGCCAGAGACCACACACTGCACCCCATCCCGCACTCCAACCCCCTGCCCCAGCCTGGTGAAAATGAGTGAGGGTGGGTGGAGGTAGAGTGAACAGGGGGCAGGGCCTCGGTAAAGGGGCAGGATGGGGGGCATGGTCTCGGGGAAGGGGCGGGGCAAGGATCTTTGGGTTTGCACGATTCGACAGTTGGCAGCCCTACCGGGCGGGCATGTGGAAGCCCTGGCTATACTGGAAGAGCATGCCCATCAGTGCAGCCGGCAGCTTGCTGGACACTAGCAAGAGGGTCTCCATATGCTGCCCCTATCCTGAGCGCCAACTCTGCAGTGCAGGCACAGCACAGCAAAATGTCAGGTGGACCGTGTCTGCGCGGGCGCAGCTTGTGCGTGCGTGGGGGCCCATTGTTCTGCCCTGGGGCCCGGAATTGCTGTCGGCGGGCCTGCATTAATACAATATCAATAGTCTTTTTTTCAGATTAACTAATATTTTGTAATTCACCTATTTCTTCAGATAAACTTCTGTTTTCTGTTGGTAACTTGATATCTTTCACTTTTTGCTTCATGTTAAAGCTAATTAAAACATCAAAATACTTCATGTATTGCCTTTCCTTGTGATGATAATACTCACATACTGTTACAGTCTTTGTCATAGGCTGCAGTAGCATTATGTTCAGGAATAGAGCCGGCAGATTCAGATTTAGTTACTGTTAGAATTTTTGGTTTGCTGATTGCTGGTTCTTGTCCCGTACTTCATATGGGATGCTGCAAATTAACATCCCCCCATAAGTCTAGGGTAAGAAGAAGTGGTGATTGGTGGTACCAGGAAAGTTCTTATCACTGGGGGAACAAAAAGACTTCTGCTCAGAGGTCATACACTTCACTTTAATTGACATACAGAGCAACGTTATTCCTGGTACCGTATTCTGCATGTGACTTCATTTTTTTTCAAAACTCGATCTATAAATACCAAAGCATTTCAGGAGATATTAGTGGTGAAACATTACAAACACATACACACTCACACTCAGAATTTACAAAACCTATTTGATAAATCAAACTTGGAGCAAATAGAGATCAAATGTGGTTTTCTGAGAAATACTATTAAATACACGCTTAAAACAGACTAATCTGGGTTCCCTAAAAGCCATTGAGAAGATAGCCAACCATATTTGAGCCATCGTGTAATTTAAAATAAATACTTGTGGGATTCTGAACCATCATTTCCACCCCAGCTATAACGTCTGAAAAGTAACATGTCTTAACACCCTGCCTGACTTGTTGGATACATTTCTGCCCTCAGTTAAGCCTTTGGGATCTCAGTCAGGATTGAAAGTTCGCATTATCCTTTGCAAAGTTATGGCTAATGATTTGAATGAGGTTGAATCCCTCAACTTTGCTTGCAAAAGTAAAATCAGACTGGATGACGCAGAAGATCCTTTGTGAATTCTGCTTTCTTCGGGCAGGTATTTAGTACAGTATGGCCAAGGGAGTTCTACAAAGGCACAATAGCTGTGATGTTTGCTCAAATGTAGGAGGTATCTCATGCCAAAGGTGGCTCGGTTTGCATGTGTTAACTTTGTATGAGAATGCTTTGCTTTGATAGCTACATAGTATTATTACTATAATAGCAGCTGTCAAAATGAATGAGAAAAGTACATTTTATGATGAATTACCCTTGCTTTTAAGTTTATTTGTTCATTTACTCACCAATGCACATAACCCAGCCATCGTCAATGGATTTCCCAGTTAATGGTGCAGATAGCTGATATTCTAACTTTATGAGGAATGTGGCTGAATAACAGTTGTTGTGGGAGCCATAAATTTAAATTTTCTTAATATTGATACATTTTTACATCAAGTTGCCACAGTCCATGTCGATTTTGAATTTTTTGTTTTTAAAAGGAAAAAAAATTGTGAGGAGGAGGATGTATAAAGTGATCACATATGGAAATAAATGCACTAAGTACAGTTCAGATGAACAGATTTCAGATCTATCTATGCAAAAGTAGGAGGGTATCGGCAGCTTTTCACCTTAAACTATTACCTTCCTGTGCATATTGAGAACAATTCAGTGTACAGAGTTAAGGTGCAAAGTAATATATATTTAAAGGAAAATCTCTTGTCAGTAACATGGGACAGACCCAGAACTGTGATGGGAGTTTTTCATGTGAGTTTGTATATCATTGGGTCTGACAGAGAGTTAATGTTAGTATGCTGATGATAGGCCAGATTCCCTGGCCCACCATATTCAATTTAAAGTGGCCAGAGATTTGGTGCTTCATGCTCCAGAAAATGAGATGTAAGAAAAGGAGTATGCAAGCAAGGTTCAGCCATGCCCAATTCTCTGCTGGCTAGGGTTCCTACATCAGTGGCATAAATTAAAGCTGCCCGTCTTTAACTTATGCCAGGGCCAAGTGGCTGAGAGCAGGGGAGCTGCAATCAGCTCCCTGTTTAGCCCTCTTCTTGTGCGCAATGGAGAATCAAACCCTGTCTTTCTTTTCTTTAAAGAGAAATATGAGAGATTCACAGATTATAAGGCCACAAGGGACCATTGTGATCATCTTGTCTGATCTCCTGAATAACACAGGCCATAGGAATTCCCTGAATTATTTCCTGTTTGAAATACAGTCTGTATAAAAACATCCAATCTTGCTTTGAAAATTGCCAGTGGTGGAGAATTCATGACAGTCTTTGGTAAATTGTCCCAATGGTTAACTGACTTCACCGTTAAAAATTTGTGCCTTATTTCCACTCTGAATTTGTCTACCTTAAACTTCCAGCCATTAGATTGTGTTCTACTTTGTTTGCTAGATTGAAGAGCCCTCTTATCAAATTTCTGTTCCCCTCATAGGTACTATGATCAAATCATACTTTAACCTTCTCTCTCTGATTAGATAAGCTCCTTGAGTCTAAGGCCTATTTTCCAATCCTTTAATCATTCACGTGGGTCTTCTCTGAACGCTCTCCATTTTATCAACATCCTTCTTGAATTGTGAACTCCGGAATTGGACATGGTAGTGATCACACTAGTGCCAAATAGAGAGGTAATATGACCTTGCTATTTCTACTCAATATTCTCCTGTTTACACACTCATATTAGCCCTTTTCACCACAGCGTTGCACTGGGAGCTTCTGTCCAGCTGATTATCCACCATGACCCTCAAGTCTTTTTCAGGGTCATTGCTTTCTGGGATAGAGTCCTCTATCCTGTAAGCATGGCCTGTATTCTTGGTTCCTAGATTTATCACTTTACCTTTGGCTGTATTGAAATTCACATTGTTTGCACCCAGTTCACTAAGCAATCCAGATAGTTCTATATCAATGACTTGTCCTCTTCCTTATTTACCATTCCCGCAATCTTGATATTATCTGCAAACTTTATCAGTATTATTTTTTCTTCCAAGACCATTGATAAAAATGTTAAATATCTTAGGGCCAAGAACTAGAAACACACGCACTAGATGATGATTCCCAGTTTTCAATTAAATTTTGAGATCTATCAGGTAGCCAGTTTTTAATCTATTTAATTTGAGGCATGTTTATTTGTATTGTTCTAGCTTCTTAATCAAAGTGTCGTACAGGATTAGATGCTGTACAGAAATCGAAGTATGCTACATCAATACTTTTACCTTTATCAACAAATTTGTAATCTCATTTTTAAAAAAAGGTAAATTTGACAGGATCTATTTTCCTTAAAACCATATTGATTGGCATTAATTACGTTGTATCCTCCTTTAACTCTATTTATCAAGTCCTGTATCAGCCTTTTCATTATTTTGCTCTGGAACAATGTCAGGCAGTTGGCCTATAACTACCCAGTCATTCCATTTGCCTTCTTAAATAATGGCACAATATTAGCTTTCTTCCAGTCCTCTGGAACTTTGCTAGGGTTGCAAGACTTATTGAAAATCAACATTGAGGGTCTAGAGAGCTCCTTTGCCAGCTGTTCTAAAACACTTAGCCCATTAAGGTTTACCTTTTGTTACAGATGAAAACCGTAGAATACAGGAATTGGTTATTGAAAATACTCATAAGACTGATGTTGAAATTTGACTGTATCATCTCTTGTTGGCCTGCCCAATGCACATACTGACCAACAGTTGTAAAAGCCCCACATTTAGAGAGGAATTTAACAATGAAAAAAGTTTCCGAAGATGGGTAAAATCCATTGAGGACATTAATGGATTACCCGTTGAGGACATTACCCATTGAGGACATTAATGAATTTACTTAGTGAAGTATTTCCACTTTAAAACCAAGGTAAGGACTGTATTGGGAAAAAAAAACTCTTCTTGGAATGAGTTTTCATTGCAATTGCCCTTTTCCTTCCTTTTCCTTATCTCCAGGCTTGCTGGTGAGATGAAGTGAGAGGAGTGAGCTTAGTGGGTTTTATCACTGACATTCTGAGCCTGGCAATCAACTTGTGTGATCAGTCTACTTCTGCCAATTTCAGACAGCATGGTGTAGTGGATAGAATACAGACGTGGGAGTCGGCAGCTCCCAACTTCTAATCAGGCTCCCTCTATCCTTGGGCAAGTCACTTAATGCGTTCGTTTCTTTGTCTACAAAATGTGCACAATACTACTTTCCTACTTGGTTGAGAAAGTTAATTAAATTAATGTTTGAAAATAATAAGTGCTATACAATAGGGAACCATCATTATGTTAGCGTTTGAGAAAACATAATTCCATAATTGGCTTAATTCTAAATGCACTGGTAAAAGGGTTTGGGTGTAGCAAAATCTTACTGTGAATGTGAAAAGTAAGGCAGCTGTGTATGAGTTTGTCTTAAAAATCAAAATCTCATGTATTTTGTGATTCTGAAAATAATTCTGCTTGTAAAGAGCTTGCTGTGCTAAGAACTTTTTACCTTCTTAACTGTTGCTTTTGCGTATTTGTGGTTGCCATTTAAAATTATTTAAATAAATGTATTACTAGTGAACATTCAACATTTATATAGAAATCTAACCTGTAAAGGCACAACTGCATTGTTGGTTCCCAAAAAATGGTAAGCAACGGGATCTAGTCTAACCTTGTTGCATGTGTACTTTCCACTGAGACACTATGTTGGTGAGATAATATCTTTTATTGGACCAACTTCTGTTGGTGAGAGAGACAAGCTTTCAAGCCACACAGAGCTTTTTTTCAGGTCTGGGAAAGGTAGTCCAAGCATTACAGCTAAATGCAAGGTGGAACAGATTGTTTAGCATAAGTACTGAACACATATTCTAAGGGACCATTACATGTCCATTGAGGACTTCAATAACTCAGACATAGGTTAGGGGTTTGTTACAGTGGGTGGGTGAGATTCTGTGGCCTGCGTTGTGCAGGAGGTCAGACTAGATGACCATAATGGTCCCTTCTGACCTTAAGTCTATGAGTCTATGTACAGTGGTCCATTAACACCTCTGTAGTCCTAGGAAAAAAGAGAGGGTAGTGGGTTATACAGATATTTCTACTGAGATATTACAGAATTTCCAATGAGGTTAATAGGAGTTACCCCAGATGTATTAAAGAGTAGACCTCTTGGTGCTTTTAGCCAGATTGTCTGCAGCTCCACAGTAGGAAAACATCTTCATTAAATCAGCAGAGGGAGTACTTGCTGTAAGTTAACAGTGGAGCTTGTAATTGGGGACATATACTCTGATTTCAGTGCATATCTGTGGTGTGAGGCATCTTCTGACCATCTGTTGTCCATGTAGAGTAGTTGCATCTGACACGATTTTCCACATGGAAACAGAGCAAATTTAATGTTGTTTAGAGAGCTGAGCGCAAGTTGTTGAGTTCAATCTGAGGATGGATTTCAAAAGACTAGATTAAGTTTGGGACATAAAACCTGACCTTTGCCAAAGTAATGATTGGGTTTCAGCCAGATGGAAGCCCAAATGCAGCAGTATGACAATCAATAAGTATACCCATGGTTTTGATTCAAACTCCTGCGTAAATGAAGCGGGTTAAAACACATTTACTTCTGCTGTGTTTTGTTGAGCGGAGCAGGCTCGCTCGTGTATGTGTGTGGGTTTTTTTATTTGATGTGTTTTTTGAGTCTCAGTAGAAAATGGAATTATAGTGGAATGTTGATGCTTTTATAGTTAATGTGTCAGCACTTCTGTTATGAACCCTGTGTTTGAGGATTTGTAATTGTCAGAAAAAACTTCCTGTGAGCAGAAACTAGGCTAGACATACTTTTAGCCCAGGAGCAAAGAAAACAAGTTATGGGTTTGTAAAAAATGTTTTTTTTTAACTAGTTTTCAAAACATTAGACAGTTGTAAGTAGAGGGAGTTTGAAAAGGTGATGTGAGGACTTGTAGCTTGGTTAAGTGTAGGCTAGTTTGGATATCTAAGCCTGCATAACAGCTAGGATTTGAATTCTGTGGTGATAAAATCGTGTGAGCTGTTCTTGGCAGACTTTAGCAGATCTCTGAAGACTTTTGAACACTTAAATTGTGACACTCTCTTGCAATTTATACTGTTCTTTAGTGATGTCCACCATTTTGGGCCAAAATCTTGTCCAAGTACGTGATTTTCAGCTGCAACTAGACTGGAAAATAGTCTCCTTTCAGTTTGGGAACCAAAACAGGGTAGGTATGTTCAGATCCAGGATTTCTAATTCTCCTCCCTGAACTGTGACATGGTTGAATTCAAGATTAAGATTTAGGTCCATCGCTGTCTCTAGTTTTCAGCAGAGTGTAGTGATGAGCATTTGTTTTTACCAGTTTAAAGTGCTGTGCCATTCTGTTCTGTTAAAATGGCATTGTGGGCCCCCATATTTTCTCCCAGTTATGCCCATAATAAATTTGCTTATTTAAAAATGTTTAAAATTAATTTCTAGCTCTATAATTTCAACCTAGGACCTCATATCCAGCTACCTCATATCTATTGCCAGCAGTGGAAGAATCTGCAGTTGGAATTTACAAGTATTTAAATTGCCTGAGTGATGAAAGAATCCAGCTCACATTCTCCCGTTGCTGTGTTAGCTCAGTATGAGAGTAAACAGGAATAGAAATGAGTAAAACTTACTTTCATCATGAATTAAGTTTATCTGCAATTTTTAAAAAATGAAACAGATGTATTGAGTAACATGATATAATTTTTACTGTTTTTACTTTTCTGACCATAACTATGCTTGAAGATGTTTTTCCTCTCCTTTTTTGTTTAATTTGTAAAGTATTTTATTTTCTTTAAAAAAAAATTGGCAAGAGACTTTTCCAGGAGAAAATGAATTCATTTTGTAATACACAGATATATTCTTAATGTTTAAAAACAGAGTAAGAGAACTAAAAATGGAATACTGTGCAGTAACATTTCAACAAAGATGTCTCGTAGATTTTTAGCATACAGACTTAATATCTATCTAGCTGCTGGATTCATG
Source organism: Trachemys scripta elegans (assembly GCF_013100865.1). Lineage (NCBI taxonomy): Eukaryota > Metazoa > Chordata > Testudines > Emydidae > Trachemys > Trachemys scripta. Next base: position 61,454,488 of record NC_048299.1, on the reverse strand, counting down.
CAATAGATTTTAGGACATTGTGGGATACCAGGTCAGTGATGCACAAAATAAGAAGGATTTTTTTTTTAAATGAAACAGAATTGTAGGTTTGTTTTCTCTGATCCTACAATGTTTACTCTCATTCCATGCACGTGATGGCAACTTCCTTCCTCAGCGCAGCGGAAAGCCTTTGGTGGTAGAGCTTTGCCATGCAGCTGTATAGCTTCCTTTGCGTAATTTAATCAGGGTAGGCCCAAATGCTTTTTCTAAGCACTTGATGTCAGCTGAGGCTACATTTTGAGGTTTGGGTTCTGAAGCTTGTGGTTCCAGTAGATAGAATTTGGTGGGCTTATGCCATTTGAGTAAAGGATTGTTATTCAAATCACAGGAGCTGCAAACTGATGTACTTAAAGTTCAAAAATAGAAATTCTTAACTGTTGGCTTTTGGCAACTCTGCCTCAGTTGTGATTTCTAGTCGCTACCCTGTGTAGGGGGATAGTATAGAGCTGCTCTGACACAGGGAGCACTGGGAGAGATTCCTCTCCGCATTCCCACGTGTGCATGGGGAATACATGTAATCACTCCTCCCTGGTCTGTGTGGTCTGCAGGCAGAGCCGTAGCCCCATCCTAGCCACCTGTGGTGACTTACTTAATAGTGACTAGCAATTGTGCCTGTCTCCCTGTGATGGGGGGAAGAAAACTTGTTGCACCACTCTATAAAGTGGCCCATGCAAAGACCTGTTTGGCCTATTGTGTTACAATATATTAAATTTCGTTCTGTTGTTACATAAATGAGTGGCATGCATTTTAACAATTTCTGCTCATGTTGAAAGCATAATGATTATTCAGTGGTAGTTATTACCCATTAGTGGTAACCTTGAAATAATGCTTCACTTTCTGGTATTGAAAAGTAGGTTTTGTATGAGCATAAAATATACCTACAGCATCTGTGTAAAGCGTATTCATGCTTTATTTGCAATTTTATTATTAATTTATAATGCACCTTCCCACTTTGCTGCCTGGGGTTCTGAACAAACACTTTAAAAGACAACTGAAAAGAACCTATGTAAAAACAGATAAAATATTTTAAAATGATTTGGGATCTTCAACAAAAGTGGGGAGAGAATGGTGTTAAAGCAAGAATATCCACAGCAATCATTTACATTAACTTTCTTTTTTAATAACATTACTCTACAGACATGGGTAAAAAAAGCAAAGTTTGAAAACTGCAACACACCTTTTTGTTCAGTGTATGAAAAAAAAATAGGTAACATAAGTTGCTACTAGGAGCTAGTAAGTTGCAATTGTATTTTTAACTCTAACCTAGATTGGTGACCTGATTGTTTTCAGGGGTACTGAGCACCCATAACTCCCATTCACTTCTGCAATTGGGCTACTGATTTAGGTGCCTAAATAATGGATTTATGCAGCTAATTATTAGCTTCTATGGTTGAAAAGTCTGTTTCTTTTTTTTAAATTATATACATAACTATACCTGACTGCTCCTCAACCTGTCTATTGGCTAGGTTCCTGTAGGAACTGTCACAACATCTGTTCATCAGATACTTCCTTTTTCTGTGGATCCTGTCCTCCGTGTTCACGCTGGGCCAGACCCATAGTCCACTGGAGTCAAGGAAAAATCTCTGCACTGATTTGAATGAGCTTTTGATCAGGACATATAAAACCGCTGCCTCCTGTCAAGCTATTGTTAGTAGTATAATGTTTCTGATCTGTTTATGCCTGAACTAGATAAGAAGATATGATTCTTTGCTCCCAAAAATCTTCATATGTACAGAGGGTACTGTCAACACATAATAAATAATAATTGTGCTAAGGTTGTATAATAAGTAGAACTGTATTGTTCATAGAAATGCACTACATTAAAAGTTCTCTTCTCTGGAAAGCAGAAAGTGCAGAAAAGAGAGAGCTACCCTTCAGCACCTGCAGAGTATTGTTAGAGCAAAGGCTGTTTGTCTGACTGTGTACACATGTGCTTATGTGCCACATATTTCATTGTGATTGCTCTGGTGCAAGGTAGCTTCTGTCTTTTATTTATGTATTTATTTATTTATGTATTTTCTTTTCTAGAAAAACGTGTCAGTTGTTTGACACTGATTTAGACACACTTCAATAGACTAATTTTCCTACTCCTATATTGCTATGAGAAGCTTGGATTGTAGAGACTTTGTTTTGCCAAATATGTCTTGAAAAAGTCACTGCCAGCATTTCTTATAGATGCACGTAACTATTTTAAAATCCCTAATTTGGGAGTTTTGGTTTTTTAAAAGGCACTTTTGAGCAATAATGCAAAATTATTAGAATCCTGGTAATGGGCCTGATCCTTGGTGGTTTAAGTTGGCAAAGCACCATTGGCCATCTGAGGATCTGAACCTGTGATCAAAAATTAAATATATCCTTTGTAAAATCTTGAAAGTTGAGACACATGCAGAATTGATACTTTATTTATTGTTGGAAGAACTAAAAATTATTCTTTCTCCTACTAACATTTTTTTATATATATTTCAGAGTGGGTAGTAATTTTCCAGGTGCCAGTAAGATTAAGTCTTGAAAAAAAAACTTAATACTCTTGACACCAATCCTGAAGCTGGATCCAAGTGGGTGGGCCTCTGTGCCAGTGTTGGATTCCACTGAAGTCAGGGGCATGTTCTAGATCCAAAATTCTGTGACTATGGCTTGGATTGCGCAGGCTCAGGGCTCTAGTGAGTAAAGCACAGTAATCGGGAGACCAGGAGTGAAATCCTGGCCCTCTGAAGTCTCCCACTCTGAATGGGAGTTTTACCATTGACTTGAATGGAGCCTGTATTTCACCCCCGGACTCATATTTCCAGCTTCACCATTGAAATGCTTAAGGCCTGATATGCAAAGGTGCTTAGGACTAGTAGCTGCTTTTGGCTTGCTGTGGAATGGAGGGTGCACTGCACTTCTGAAAATGAAGCCTTCGTTGTCTCAAGTTGGGCACCCAAAATTAGTGGCCACTCTTCAAAATTTGTACACTAAACATGCTGTGACTTATCCTCCTCCTCATTCTGTGAAAAAGGGAGGGTAATATTTACCAACTGGCAAAGGTGTGTTGGGGTTTAATTCAGTATTGATTGTAAAGGAGCTTTGATATTCTCCAACAGAAGGAACAAGAGACGTCCCAAGTTTAATAATGTGTGTTAATTTTTGTACTAAAAGTACTTTTTTTTTAAAAAAAAGTTAATGCTGTAATGTTTTCACATTACTGTTCTGGAGAGGTAATAGTGAGAAGGTGTGTATTTTATTTTTATTTTATTATTGCTGCTATTTTACTTCCCATTTGGAAAACAAGCATCACAACACAACCTGCTTTTAGATAAAACTTTCCTAAATTTCTCTGACATTATATAAGAGTTTTCCAATATTTCTTTGGCGCTGAATATGGGGGTCAGGATAGAAGGAATTACCTTCTTTGTAACTTCTAAATACTGATCAAAATGTCCTACCTGCTTTTGAACAGGCTGAAATGCAGTGGAGAGCAGCCAAAATGTTATCCATATGTATTTGCTTTATTTGTTTGAGAGAGCTAATTAGAAAACACTTCACAAAGAACTACTGTGAAATTAGTATATATTTAAAAGGAACGTTGGTTTTAAAAAACTTCTATCAGCAGACGTGTTTTGATGCTATCTCATTCTGCACTTATTTCCTTTTCATTAAGTATGTGTGCATGATGTATGTGGTGCAGATGTATTTTAGTTTGTTGGCAGTATTTTCTACAAGCTGTACTTATTAATTCATTTAAATTTGCTGCTTCGAATATTGGCATTGGGCAACTTTATGCATTTTGAAGGTTTAAAAAATGTGGTATTTCTACAGTTAATCACCAGAGGGCAGTACAAGTCAGTATATTGTTGGTCTGTCAGGTTTCTGGACAGGATTTGTTAAGACATGTTATTATTTAGTAACTCTTCACTTTGCTGCCAGGTTGAAAATGGGGTTTGTTGCTGCATTCTCAAAAATAAATACTCTCCTACCAAAACGCCAAAAACACAGACTATCAAACTATTTGGCTTTCACATTACTGTGCTCCTTACAAATAGGATATATACTTTATTAATAATTTTTATTAAATTTGACTAAGCAATGTGAAATTTAGTTTTCCTACAAAAATACAGAATGTTTCAAAATCAGAAGGGGTTGATTTGTGTTCTCAAAATCAATTTTTCTGAATTCTAAATGTAATTTGCTATATATATATATATATATATAAGTGATTTTTTATTACAAAATGTGTCTGATTTGATAGAATTCTAATTTTGGTGAATTACTCAAGTATAATAACTAAGATAAATTTGGATATTATATGTAATGATTCACCGGATTCATAGAAAGACAGCTATTTAAAATAAATCAATAAATAAATTAGGCTGACAACTTAACACTAGAAACATCATCAAGAAATTCTGAGATATACAAACATTATAATTAAGAGCCTGCTCCTGTTGTTCTTAAGTCAGTTAACTTGTGGGAGCAAGCTAGTACCCTACCACAGTATCCAACACATTTTGTCATGACATTTGACTGCTATATATCAAAATAACAGTGTATATCTTCTTTGAAACTTAGGCCCCATTTCAGGAAAGCATCTTTTTCAGGACAGCAATGAAGCATATGCTTAATATTAAACTTATGTTAAATTCATGCTTCATTGTCATCCTAATCAGGCCTACAGTCAGTTGAAAAATACACATAAAAGCAGAGAACTACTGAGCTCCTTGCATATGGATTTGTACAGATTTCAGTAGTATTTTATCTTGTTTGGAATAGTTACTGCTGCAGAATAAGACTTCAGTTTAGTTTTGCCATAGGCTTTTTATTTCTGTAAACTGGAATTAACACTGACCTGTTGAAATATAAATTGTAGGAGCCTATCTTATGCTGGATTCTAGCAGATGTTCTAATAAACTTGTTTCTTGTCCCCATTCATTTAAAAAAAAAAAAGGTTGGTTTATGGCCAAATCCTTTTAATCTTGGTCAAAACTCCCAGCAAAGTCCGTAGGAAGTTTTGGCTAAGGCCTCTATATTCAGCTTCCTTCTGAGGCTTGAAGAGGAGCTAAGAGTGGGAATCAGTCTCCAGAGGGAGTGGAAGACCCAATGTTACATGTTGATCCCATTGCCCAAGCTTGCAAAAATCTTTCTGAATGTACTCCACATTGTGAAAGCACCGGGAGATTTTGTGAGGTGCAATGTGATGTTGGAGGGGTGGAATTCTGGATCAGATACACTGCACAGGATGCTCTCCCCAGGGAATAAATAGGTGCAATCACTGGTGTGCCTGAGGGAAACGTAAATCTTTCAGCATTTAACTGTCCTGTTGATTTCCCCCTCAGTGGAGCTACCAGAGTAATTATTCTAATATGGCCTCATCACTACAAAGAAGCTCCCTTCCGTGATAGAATTAATGCTTCACATAGTATTATAAACGTCAGCAGAGATCTATCCACAGCTTCTGTACCTACCTGCAGGGGATGGGGGTTCCCATGGAGGTGTGCTGCTTGGATCTAGAGATTCACACAAAAGCAACACGGAGGTTCAAGGCCCTCTATGGAATTGGGAATAGAAAGGCTCTGCTGTTTTAGAGGGCCCCATCTTCAATCCCTGCCAGACCCCTCCCTACCTCTTATGCCCTCCATTCAACCCACAAGAAGAATAAGGAAAGAACTCTGCAGGGGGAGCTACACAGTGTTTCCTAATACTATTTGGGATGCAGATTTAAAATGTAGTTCTATTGTTTAAATTCAGTATAAATAGTGTAAACAAACAGCCAGCTGGAATCCGGAGGAAAATAATGATCAACAGATTATGTAATATGCTCAATATCTTTTTCCGATTAAGCCAGATGATTTTTTGTACTCTGATTAATACATTTATAACTTATGCTGGATATTTTTGTTTTGTCTTGCCCTTTGTATAAAAGCAGAATAAGAACAGTTAAAGACTCAAACTCAAAAAGCTTTTTTCTAAAAGAGAGTTACACTACAAGTAATTGCATACTTGTAAATGACTGTTTTCAGCCTGTGTTTATATATTTTCTCAATTTTCAACTGTAATGCTTTTCTGTAAGTCTATATTCTTTAATATTTGCAGTTCTTTTAAGAAAGAAATTAGTAAAGGGCAAGAGTATATCTCTTACTGCATTTAAGATACAGTACATGCATTTTTTTATGCCACATACGTTTTCCCTTACGTCTAATCCACCTTAGATTCCCAATGAAAAATGCTTTTTACAGCATGAGTAAAGTCTTTTTAAACCACTTTTGTTACTTGATTTTTCACATATAAGTTCTACGATGAAGGTGCTGCTGTATTACCTGAGTGAGTGTGTGCATTTTTCTGTTTCTGGCTTTATAATGATTACAGTAACCAGTCTCTCATGCTGTGAAACGTGGATACTAGTCAGTGGAACTCAGTCCTCAGATCACAGGTACATGTGGGAAAGGGAAAAAAAACAAAACAAAAAAACCCTAAAAGGGTTATCGGTAATGGTCAAAACATGGAACAGCTGAAAACGTGGAAACAATTTCCTCCCTAATTTGGGCAGATTGGAATGCACCCCCAAAATCCAAACGGAAATAGTAAAATTTAAAAACTTTTTATTAGTACCCAGCCCAGCTGCACCTGGCTGGCCTAATTGCCTTCAACCTAGTCATTACTCAAAGGCATGAAGTTTAGCCACCAACAGCACTTATTAATGTATAATAGGAATTTACTTGTAAAACAGAATTATTGGAATGGTGTGATATCATAAAGACTGAGGTGCTGACATTTTAGATTTTTATATAGGGATGTTGAGTTATAATTTAGGAGTTGGATATTGTTTGGGTGATTAATCACTATTAGGGTATAATCTAAATCTAGGTCGGATGCACGTAGAATTAATGTTTATAATGATCTCCTATTGAAGCGTGTTTGTGCAAATAAGGTCAGGTTGGTTTCTAAACAATCTACTTCTCTAGTAGTTTACAAAAAAATGGCAAAATCTAGAAATGCAGAGGCAGCAGATTAATGAAATGTTTCAGTAAGACTGCACTCACTGATTTCTGTAAAGATGTCAAAGCCCAAGACCATAAAAGTGCTTGCAAATTCTCTCCTTAGTATCAATGGTGTGATAAACTGAATACATTAATTTTGTTGGACCTCAAACTTTGAATCTGTCAATATGATTCTGGTGATTAATGGTTACAGACTTTTACCTACCTCATAAATATAATGTGCCTTGATTACAGAGGCACTGTTCGTGCTGCTATAGTTAGTTATGTCAGCACTTCCATTATAAGCCCCATTTTTTAGTGGTTTATAACTCTGTCATAAAAATTCACTCTGGGATGAATTTTAGACTATAGGCTCCCAGACTGGAAGTAAATATTTTTAAATTTGAAAGTTACGAGTGCCAAATAATTCAGATTTGCCATTTTTTTTCATCTTTGCTTGCTATTCCTATAACTCAATAATGGCTTTGTTCTTTTTGAAATAAAATGTTGCTACCTCTTATAGGCCGGCTGCTTTTGTAATATGTATTTTTAAAAACTGCAGTGTCATACATATTTTTATAACTGCTCAATACAACTGTGCAATAACTATTTCAAAATATACTTTCAGCGTAATGCCATGATGGTTTTTATCCACCGTGTAAGCTCACACTAAACACCAGCTGACAGATAAAGTATAATAGCTCCAGTGGAGTGTGAAGGTCAGAAGAAAGCATTTTAAAATGTATTTTGTTAAATACAGGGATCTGGACTGGATTCTCAACTGGTGTAAATCAGCATAGCAGAGTTGACTTTGGTGGAGCTAAACTGATCTACTCAAGCCAAAGAACTGAACCTCCAAGAACATTTTGCCACATACTTCATTTAAAAAAAAAAGTAGAAAAAAGGGTTTTTAAACAGTTTCTGTAGTGTTAAAAGATTATATAAATATATGAAATCCTAGAAGGCTCTGTTAGTTATACTCTGTTGAATAAAGTCCTGTATTATTTTAAAGCTTCTTGTCCAGATAAAACTATCTAGATTGTCTGTATCAGACCACTCTGTCTTTATCTCATCCATTTGTTTGCTGCATTTCTCTCCTCCCCCGCTATTAAGCAAGAGTGTTTAGTATTTGTGTCACAGCTTTACTAAATACTCTGTATAAATGTTTATATTTAAGGCATGATGTTTCATAGTATTGGGCCCTTCTTGTAATATTACAGTAATGTCTTTCTAAACAGTGGATGTATTTACAAAGCAGATAACTCTTGTGGCCCATTATTATGCAATTACTTAATGTATTCCGTTAATCAAGTTTTTACTTAAACATATCAGTTGAGTTTTCTTCAGCATTCATGGTGCTAAGATACTGTTTAAATAGGGACCTTTTATTTTTTATTAAAGCTGAATGAAATCTGGGAGGAGGGGATCTTCACTACAATTTATGCAGTTTTAGGCCCATACATAATAAAAATTTTGTAACATTCCAACTATCTCTGTTTTTATGAAGGGTCAGATTTTGAAAGGGATGTGGGCACCTAAAGATGCACTTAAGCACCTAGTAAGATTATCAAAAGTGCCTAGGCAATGAGAGTTAGGTACCTATGTGGTTTTGAAAATCTCACTAGGTTCCTATCTTCATCTTTAGGCACCTAAGTGCCTTTGAAAACATGGCCCTAAATCTTTGAGCCTCCAACAGTAGTTTAACCTTTTTTTTTTTTTTCTTCAGTCTCAGAGCTTCTGATAAGGAAGTCAAAATAATTTTTATTTATCAAGTGCTTGTATTTAAAGGCTTTCCTTTGTAAAATATATTTTATAGTTTAATACTCAACAGAACGTCCTTTGATAAAGGGAACATATTTTTCACTCATTTTTATTCTTTTAAATAACAGGAGTTAGACATTGGTGTGCAGCATATAAAATAATTTCTGGAGTTTCAGTGCTTTTCAGAATTCTAAAAATTCCCTACTTGAGAATGTCATTTGAAGACATTAACTTAATAACTTTATTTGCTTATTTATTTATTTATTTTACTATTATTTGCAGTGTTTCTTGAGGTTTCATGTTGCTAAGCAGGCGCATGGAAACCTGAATAACTATATTTTAAAAAAAAAAGCTTGCATTAAAGCTAAAGGGCATCCGGTGCTCACAGTTTACTTGGCTGGGTGGATAGCTTGAAAGCCTTAATTTAAAAGTCATCTTACAGCCCTCTTTAATTGGCCCCAAAGTCAGTAGTTGAGCATTTGGCCTGATAAGAAGGCTTTTGGTTCTACATGTGCCATAAAATCAGCAAAGAGAGGCATCTGTTTAATGCAACAATGATGCTGGGATTTTTGTTACTGGGGTTTGCTGTAAACAGGATTTACCCCTTAAGGCAGCAGTAACACACCATAAAAAGGCCATTCTTATACACCACAGCAGCAAAGCTTTAACATTTGGGTTTTCAGATTTTTAATAGGGAGCTGATTGTATTGCTGCATACCAACAAGACGACTTGCATAGGGTCACTTGTATAAATACTGTACATCTAAGATCAGAATACATCTTCTACACATTTTATTGCCTCTGATTTATATAGGCCTGGGAAAGAGCATCCAACAAACTTCAAGGTTCAGCTCTTGTTTCTGGAAAGTTGTGTTTAGTGTGGAGACTGTTGGTAGGCAGAATGAAGACGCACCCCAGTTTTTTTGATGGCGTTATCCTGACAAACATTGTTTCAAAATTCCCAAACAAAAACTGTTAAAAATGGAGTGAAGGTCGAGTCACATCAGTTACTTCAAAGTAAAAATCCCTAAACATTCTGTATAGTTTATATAACAACCAAAAATCAAGCATGAAGAGCCAGGACATTAAGTTGAAAACACAGACTTCTGTAAAAGAAACACAGACTTCTGAAAGTGTGGAAATTCACACCTAAGGTCACCCAAACACTCTTAACTGTGCTTCTGTAGAGATGCCAGCCTTTTATTTTCCTTTCTTTGTCTCTTTCCCCCGCACCCTCCTCTCCCCCATCTGTGTGTTAAACAGTTGGGTTTGGATCTGTTAATTTTTCAAAGGGACTGAAATTCAGTTTATGTCTATGAAGAGCTTAACTTTGGAAAAGACCCTGTATTTGACCATCCTCCCATCTTCCTTTACAATCTTTTTCTATTCCTTTCCCCCCAAGAGGTTTCAAAGTCTGAAGTCTGTGGGTTGTAGGCAGTCTACTTGCACAGATACCAACTGTGACGCTATCTCATCACACTAAACTGTATTCTTTTGTGTAAGTGCTATAATGTCATAATTCATAGATTCATAGATTATAGGACTGGAAGGGACCTCGAGAGGTCATCGAGTCCAGTCCCCTGCCCGCATGGCAGGACCAAATACTGCCTAGACCATCCCTAATAGACATTTATCTAACCTACTCTTAAATATCTCCAGAGACGGAGATTCCACAACCTCCCTAGGCAATTTGTTCCAGTGTTTAACCACCCTGACAGTTAGGAACTTTTTCCTAATGTCCAACCTAGACCTCCCTTGCTGCAGTTTAAACCCATTGTTTCTGATTCTATCCTTAGAGGCTAAGGTGAACAAGTTCTCTCCCTCCTCCTTATGACACCCTTTTAGATACCTGAAAACTGCTATCATGTCCCCTCTCAGTCTTCTCTTTTCCAAACTAAACAAACCCAGAGAATTAGAAGGTTCACATATGTAAGTACATTAGCTGTGTTTAACAATGCTTATCTAATGGGGGCCTATGGAATTTTAATGACAGGTGAGTAAAGACTGCCTTCATTATGCTATGTGTCCTATCCAAAATTAGTAAAATAAATCTTTCTGTGAACTCACTATGGTTGGTAAAGAAGGCTGGAGTCTATGAACTTAACTCTGAATTGCTTGGTTTTCTAATATGATATTCTTGTACATAGTGAGTCGTCTTTGGATTTGGTTTAATCCTGAAGCCACTGATATGTACAATCCATTTTCATGCAGATGGTTTTATTTTTATTTTTTGGAATTTCCCTAGATTTAAAAAATCTATAAGAATTATTCAATGACAGGGGTACTAGCAGAGCTTGGGCTATAACTTTCCCATGTTCCATACGGCCTTCCCCTTGGAGTTCTCCTACCTCATGCTCCCCTGTTTGTACTTGGGGGGAGGGATAGCTCAGTGGTTTGAGCATTGGCCTGCTAAACCCGGGGTTGTGAGTTCAATCCTTGAGGGGGCAATTTAGGGATCTGGGGCAAAAATCTGTCTGGGAATTGGCCCTGCTTTGAGCAGGGGGTTGGACTAGATGACCTCCTGAGGTCCCTTCCCACCCTGATATTCTGTGATTCTACTTTCCTGTGAAACCTGTTAGCTACACAGGCAATAACCCCAGGCCATATGCATTCCTCTTATACTCCATTCCACACTCATCCACTCCGGATACTCACTGGCAATCGCACTTCTTATCTATTCCATATGCATCTGATGAAGTGGGTTCTAGCTCACAAAAGCTTATGCCCAAATAAATTTGTTAGTCTCTAAGGTGCCACAAGGACTCCTCACTGTATATGCACTGAGAGATTCAAATGGCCTGGAGAGCTTCTAAACTCTGCAGGCTACTCCCGGCCCCAGGGCTACTGTTGGTGTGCAGAGCTGCTAAGCTCTACAGAGCCTGCCCCTGAACTGGGATGGCAGGACAGAAGCCCTATAGAGTTTACAGGGGTTCTGGAGTGCCTGGGACCACAAAAGAGCAGTAGCGATCCATCCTTGGAATTCTATAGCATGCTCTTAGCTCTGCAGCAATCCTTAGAAGCCCACGTGCTCTTTCAGTATTTCTAAACTCCATGCCTTCCCCATTGTCTAGTAGCTCTACCTGTGATGCTTATAGGGTTCATGAGATGAAGAGCCAGTGAACCAGGTCTCCATGCTCTTCTGGACCTTCTAAGATCCACAGGAGGAGTGCTGTGGTGCTGGAATAACACAAACTCATAATGCCTGCATGTTCCATGTGGCCTTGCTTAGGTCAGCCTTCCTTCCCCCCCTTATGGATAGGGCATGATAGGCAGGATTTGCTTCGTTTCTTCCCCTCTTGTTCCTTGTGGGTTCCTCCTGCTCCTATTAATGTGAGCATTTCAAAGGCTGCATGATTCTGAGCTCCAGGGATCCTGGGAGCGCCTAGCCTTCTCAGTAGTGCAGACCTTTTAAAGTCTATATGCCTGTGTGGGGAAGCTTACTAGAGGAAGTGGCTACTCTGCAGAGTTTCTAGCTCCATCAGAGTGGGCCCTCTTCTTTGGCAGAGATCAGAGGCAGGCGCCTTCCTTAGCTATGGTCTTCAGGAGCAGGTTTCTTGTTCAGTAGAACTTAGGAGCGCTGTAGGGCAGTGGTCTCCTGAAACTAGACTTCTCCTCCCAGATTCTCCATGATCTTCATTTTGCTGGGTTTTTGCAGGCCTCCTTGTTAAGGTCCCTAACTAGCCACACTATCGCCTCCTGTGGATCTCCTAAGGAAGCAGATATCTGCAGTGGTGGAGAGTAAATTGGTAGGAAGGAAGCCCCCTGTCTTCCATGGCACATTGAGCATGCCCTCGCCCATCAGATGTCAGACAGCTCAAGCCTCATTCAGGGTTTGTTCCCTCAGGTGCTTTGTTCTTCCCTGCTTTGGTCGCTTAAACACCGATTCATCCCCAGCTGTGAAGCAAAGGGAAATGTGGTAAATATTCCCTCACAACGCAGGCATATATTGGAAGTCTGACATAGTGCATGCCCTAATTCTGCTGTGATGTGTTGGGGAATCACTCAGACCTATTATTTCTAGGAGGAAACAGACTGTTCAGAGATCATGTGCCAAAGCATCCCTGGAAGCTGGAAACAGAGTGCTCCAGTTAAGTGTGCTGAGGTAAATCTGGCCTCTCCAAAAGAAGCAGAGGCAGGTCTGGCATCTAGACAGAGGACAGGAGTTCCAGCTTCCAGCACTAATGCATCCTTGCTGCCTGTTATCCCAGTTAACTTCATTTCCCAGGGCAGGTCTACACTAACCCCCCAATTCGAACTAAGGTACGCAACTTCAGCTACGTGAATAACGTAGCTGAAGTCTGAAGTACCTTAGTTCGAACTTACCTCGGTCCAGATGCAGCAGGCAGGCTCCCTCATCGACTTCGCGTACTCCTCTCGCCGAGCTAGAGTACCGCAGTCGACAGCGAGCACTTCTGGGTTCGACTTATCTTGTCCAGACAAGACGCGATAAGTCGAACCCAGAAGTTCGATTTGCTTGCCGTCAAACTACCGGGTAAGTGTTGACCTACCCCCAGAAATGCTCTAATCTACTTCTTCTTCTATGCAGGTGGAGACCCCATATTTCTGATAGGTACATCTACCCTTACAAGGCCCTGGCTTCCCAAGACCTTGTGTGTACTGACAAACCCCCAAGGCAACAATGCACCTGACTGCTGGATATTTTTTTTCTTACGTTTTGTTGCCATAGCAGTTTTATTGCTGTATTTAGCTACAAAATGTCTTGTCAGAATGACTTCAGTTGACATTTTATTTTAAAATTCTTGGTGACATTTGGCATACAGTACCAAATATGACACGTTGAAGAGCATATTTAAAAGGTTATACAGTGTTGAATTAGGAATTTAAGAAAACATGTCAGAATCAAGTGACTTTCCTGAGAATCCTGTGATGCTCCTGCATTTCTTACGAAAGTGATCAGGGTGCTGATGAGCTTTAAAAAGTGTCTACGGTGCCCCAGTTAACCTCCAAACACTCCCCATACATAGCAAGGTATGTAAGGAAGGCACTTGAACACTGACAAAGTACCATGACAAACTTCCTTAGATTTTGAAGTCTTTCTTTGAAAATGAAAGGGCTGGAGACTAATTTGTTAAAAAATTTAAGCTACAGATTCCATAACTAATGCAATGCCCTTTAAAGCTTGACAGAGCATGACAGACGCATCTAACATTCTTAATTAATCAGTATATACCTTTCCCATATACATGGTCCCTAAGTCAAAATGTAGGCTTTGCTTCATATGCCCTAGTTCTCACCAAGGCTTTTCAAATAGCCTTCATTTGAAGTCCCCAGGACACGGCATTTTTGAAATAAGGCATGGCAAACTGGTTAGAATCATTTTCCGAGCATGGCTGATACCTCCTTTTTTGGTCTCAAAATCTGCTTGTCTTGGTTGTTTGGAATGTGGGCAAAAAAACAACCACCTCCATTGCCTGCAAACTGTATATGAAAAAATTGAAGTGGAAAGATTTTGATTTGTTTTAGGATTTAAAGGAGAGCTGGAAGCAAGTTTATAAACAAAAACAATTCCTAACCTTTGCAATAGAAAAGGTGCTGTCTCTGTTCTAACACAAACAAAACCTAAACATTAGGGCTAGTTAAATGTTTTCAATTTTTTTTTTTAAAACAAGGAGGGCACAAATTTGTCAAAATAATAATAATAATAATCCCATTTTTGACCCGATCTACTACACATTTCCCCAAGTCAAAATTTAGGCACAAATCTGTATAAAAATAACTTCCATTGCATTTGGCTATGAATGTTTTCTTTTGAACTCATATACTTTAGTATTTTCAAGGATGCTAGTAGAAGTTGTAGAGGAGATTTATTACTATGATTGCTTGGACCTCAATTCCCAGCAGTTTCCCAAAGAGCAGTGGTGTTGATGATTAAATTAACTTGTTACATTCACTCACTCAAAAGGAAATTAAATGTACTCTCTACTTTTCTTTTTCTTTTTTTTTTTTACAAACATTCTTCATATTTCCATTATATCATGTTTTCTTGTAATTTCAGCAAGTCTCTTAGTTGTTCAGAAACTGCAGCTAGCAACATATTGTGTATTTAATAGCCTAATCTAGACCAACCAAAGATTGGAATAACTCTATATTTATCTCCATAAAAGGAAGAAAGGGAGAGAGAATTATTGTTTTGTTGGTAAACCAAGGGATAGAGTTTATTTGGAACATTTCTGGAACATTTTAAGCTCTGCTAGACATTGTTCTGTACACCAAAAGCTCTGTCTATCATCATTTTCTAAAGTTCCTGTCACAGTACTATGTTGGCACTAAACTAAAAAGCAAACAAATGAAAACGGTCTCAAAGGGCATTTGGTGTTTCCATCCTACTCTATGTTTAATCATGTGCTTTTGCTTTTTGAGTGCAATGTTGGCTTTTCTACTGCTATGGTGAAGAGGGGCATGGCAAGGTGTGATCAGAAGGTGGCATGATTCTTCATGGTCTGCCCTGGGAGAAGGCTGTTCTTCTAGCTACCTTGGTTCTGTACTTAAGTAATATGCTGGACATTCAAAACTGCCATGGTGGGTCCTGAAAGGAGAGAGGGTCTCGGTGATAGAGTGGGCTTTTAAATCAGTACTAGAATTCTCAAGTGGACTTGTCAGTCAATGGAGTCAGTGCAGGCTGCGAAGCAGCAGTGCAACATGATTTCTGTGGCCTGTGATGTTTTAGACAAGGGCTGTCTCATTGTATATGAACTATTCTATCTAGGGCCTGGCAGAGTTAAAATAATCCAAGTTGGGGGTGAAAATGCAATAATCTTTACAAATACATATTTTAAGAAAAAATGAATACTTTCATCAAAAAGGGATTTCAAACATTCTGGAATTATACTGCAAGAATTTGTCAATATATTGATTCAGGTACTGTGGACTATAAGCATGTTCCTTGAAATACTAGAGAAAAGCATTGCTGTTCATGGCACCAGTTACTTAACCAGGATAATAATTTACAATGCCAAAAGGCTAGTGTATGTTCTCAGAATTTCCATTTGGCATTATTATACTCTTTTTTTAATAGTACTTTATAGTCCCCAGTCTTACCTCAATTAGCACTACTGACAGATGCTAGTTCAGCATTTTACCTCCAGCTAGCAGTGCTTTCTTTAGTATAAATGTCAGTGATTTTTATGTTACTAATTTGAGGTGATATACCTACATGCAAAATTACAATTTATCTTTCATGTTACACTTGCAATGAGAGATGGCAGCAAAAGGAAATACAAGAGAAGGGGCCTTGAAGATTGTTCAGGGTTGGAAGGTTCCTTATGGAACTTTTATTACTGAGTGAGGTGTGCTACTTCCCACCCCCAAAAACAAAACCAAAGCTTCCTATCCTTTTGTCTTTTGAAGGGAGCTATACATTTCTTTAAATGCTAATAGTGTTACCTCTACATACCAAACATTGCTTGCTAAGTGTAGAGTAACATTAATCTATTTTAATAGTCTGCTAAAATGATTTCTGAAAATCTTGGATATAAACATCGCTAAACTAAAGCATTCCATGTAGGTCAAATCAGGAAACATAATGTTACTTGCAGCTCTTCTGCTATTGAGCATAGTTTTAAGGAAAGTTGCAACAAAGGGGAGAGATAGAAAGCAGGAGGAAAAGATTTGGAGGTGTATGCTGCTGACCAACCACAACAGCTATAAAATAATGATTGATATCAGTAGGCTCCACTCAAAACAAGGCTGCACTGTGGTTTGTTGCATATTACCTATATGTCTGCCCACTATACAGATTAGAAGGGAGGATCCCATGAGAAAGCAAAGATGCATTTTAAGATAAAAAATTGGAGCATTAAATAATCCATAAGTTATCTGTGCTTCATTTTTACAGTTTCTGTATTTTTATCTGCACAGATCATATATTTGAAGTCCAGTCTTGAACAAGTCTTTTTCTACCTCTAGTTGTTTATCTTATAATGCAGATTCTATCTGCTACTAAATTATACTTTTATGTATTTGACAGGAGGGAGAAAAGCCACACACAGAGAAAAGATAATAGCTTTATACAATGCACAGGGATGCCTGGAATCAGTGTAGATCTAAAAGTAAGCTAATCATAGCTAATTATAGAAAATAGATGTTGTTTAATTAAATTATTTAAAAGAATAAATTAGTTAGAGCTTTTATTTCACATAGGCATAGATATATGTTTAATAAAGAATTTTTCTATAAAAGATAAAACCCAAATACTAAAGAAAAATAATAAAATTCTACAAAAAGAATGGGTGGATAATTCTTTTGCTTTTCATCTTTTAGGAATATATATTCAAAATTGCTTCTAAATATCATTATTGTAAAGCATTAATTGACATTTTCAGTGCAACTGCCTGGTGTTGCAAGTTTCGGTGTAGCTTTTTCTTTACTTCTGTGGTTTTAGATCAATAAAACAATAAATAGATTAATAATAACTTTTTAAAAATAGGTTGAGTGCATTGGCTGGTGTTTCTGCAGCCACATTAATATCCATTTACAAGAGGAGGTCTATCAATTTACATCACTTGTGTTAATGTCTACCTAAGAGCAGTTGAGTTGTAACTGGGAGGAAAAAAATGTGGCCCTGATTCTGGGAGATTCCTACACCCCACATAGAGCCCCACTGACAATAGCGATGGCTTTCTCCAATAAAACATGATCGTAGCCTAGGTTAAAAACCATACAAGCAAACAACCATACCATACCAACATACTTTAAAAAAAATACTCAATATTTATTTACCCATTATGGATATGAGTTTTAAAATCTTGACCTGCATGCATTTCGGTCAGGAGTTCGAGTTTGTTTAAGCTAATGCTACATGGGGATAAAAGAAAATGGGTTAAAATAATACTAAAAAGTCTGACATAAGCTGAAAATGCCCCTGTATTTTAGTGTTAAAGCTGAAATGTGCCTCAATTCACTTTTTATGTGTGATTTAATGTTACTACCCATTTCAGTAGTCACCTAGCATAGAATCAAATTCAATGCATCATGTGCAGTAAAAGGTCAATATTTCTTTCTTTAAAAATATTCACAGTGGTTTTAAGACACATATGTAAGGATATTTTTTCTTTTGCCTGCACTGAACTTTTGGCCTGGTCCCCTAGAGTTTGGGTGGTATATGTTTTAAAATTGATATATTAATGTTGAATTTTTATTGTCACAGTTTCTGTTCGTGCTCCTTTCAAACCCTTCATTTGTTTGTTTCTGAACTTTGGATATCTCGTAAAAATGTCACCATTGTGGTTGAACATTAAGCACCTTCCCATTTTGCTCTGGGCCGTTGAAATAAATTTGGACCAGGTGCTCCTCTCATAATAGAATCCCTTGATGTGCTCTGATAGTGAGCTGGAGAGCGGAAGCTGTCAGCCTTCAGCTGGCTTGAAGAATGCAATTAGAGCAGTTTTAATACTGCTAAGGGACCCCCGTTCAATCAAAGCCATTTGAGTTAAGCCAAGTCTAGAATCCTAAACATGTACTTTTAAGCATATCAGCTTTGTCTTTTTAGCTGGAATGTGGATCTGTCATTCCCACTGTTGGTTTTATACTGGCGAACTCCCCCCCCACCCCCATCCCCACCCCCGCCCGCCTGCTAAATAATGATTGTACTTTGTCTTTTGATTCTCCTATCATTATAGCATTATTAATATTTATGGTCCAATGTAGGGTTCAAGTCATCTACTGTCAAATTAGGTATTAAAATAAATCTTAAAATTCTAGTGATGGCCACGCCTGGCTTTTAAATGAACCTGCAGTGGGGTAATTCATAAGCAATTCATCACCAGGTGCTGAGGCTTTGTACTGTAAAAAGCAGAGGGAGCATCATAGTTAGTCTGACATCTTATTTTGTGAAATGTAACATCATTCTTTGGCTTCTGTAAATTATAGTCTTTTTCTGTATGTGAAAAGGATGAAACAGTACTGTGTAAATGATCTTTTTATTGCATTATTTATTTAAACTGGGTAAAAATACAATATAAAGTGTTAACATCACTAGCTTCTTAAAATGTGCACACACATTTATAGGCCCCAATCCTGCAAACACATTGAGCATATGCTTAACTAAAAGCACCAAGTTGTGTGCAGTTAAATCAGTGGCACTTCTCATGTAAGTAAAGTTATGCATGCTTTAGTGTTTCTAGGACTGGAGCCATGTTTAGAATTTATTTAATTTAGAACACAGTGAAATTGCAGTAAATATCGGGAATTATAATGGGTTATTTAAATTAAAATGTTATTTGAAGGTTTCAGAAATTTGCATGTGATCCATCAATGAGCAAAAGGAAGGATATATAAATATTTGAATAGCAAGGATCATCCACCCGCTCCCCTTTTTTAACTAATAGTATTTTTAAGTTAGGTAATGATTAAAACTCTTTTTTATTTCTCCCTCCACTTCCTAGTGCCTGAATTGGCCTTATTGGAAGTGGTTCTTCTCCATGAGTGACTGTGTTCAGTGGGATACATTTTCTTTTTGTTTTCTTCCAGTTTTTTTATCTACTTTTTCTGTTTGTTTATTTTTTCTTATTATCCCTTGTAATATCTGTCTCCCTCATTCACTCCATATTTACCTTCCTACTTTCGTCTTATCCCCATCTCTCATGGTGACTGGGTGAACTGTGCTTTAGACCTCTTGTAGTCCTCCTTGATTACACCCTTCAGGTGACAAGGTAGGCTTCCTTCACCTCCCTCAAGGATGGAACAGGGCTGTCCTGTCCAACCACTTTAGGACTGGATCTCTTGGTGGCAGCTCCTCTGTTTCCCCAACTGTTTGGCACCTGTAAGCCTTTTTCCTTCAGGACCCTGTGACAGCACCTAATTAAAGTGTCTCAAAAACAGCTTCTTCAAAACAAAGCTTTATTTATTCACCCAAAGTATATAGCAAGCAGAGAAAAGCACTAAAAGAATACATGCTTATACATGTTTCCTTTTATCTAAACATCAGGCCATGTCTACACTATGGGGACTATAATGGTGTGGTGCCATAGCTATGATGGCATAACTGCATAGGAGAGATGCAGCTGTTAGGACACCACCTCCCCGAAAGACGGTAGCGTGCTTGATGGAAACATTCTTCCATCAATCTAGATGTGTCTACATCAGGAGTTAGGTTGGCATAGCTATGGCACTCAGGGTTGTGGCTTTTTCATACCCTTGAGCTCCATAGCTATGTCAGCCTGAGTTTTTTAAGTGTGGACCCGGCCTAACTCTTTCCTTGTAAGCTATGGTAAATTCTGCTCAGCCCAGTTACCTCCATCTCTGGCTGGGAGAGAGACAGACAGACTGACAGGCAGAGAGTGAGAGAAGGCTGCAGGGATAGAGTCTACCCTCCAGCAGCTGCTGACAACCCACTCACCCCTGCCCTCTTCCTCTCTATGCAGGCATCTTTAATGGGTTAGCATCTCTTTGATCCCAGGCTGGGGCCTGGGAAGAATAAACTTTGCTACCTGGCTAGAGCCAGGCAGGGGGCATTTCCTAATAATAATTCCACCATTGATCCTTTAAAGACCCTTGCTATCTCTCTGAAGGCACCTTATCTCTGTCATTATTTTGTTTCCTGTTTGTTCCCCCCCTTTGATTTAACTCCATGCAGACAAGCAGGCAAATGAAGGCACATAATATTCATAAAAAATAATACAAGTAACTATTTTTACTCATCCTCTTGTCCCTTTGGGCAATTTTCTTTTAGCTCCTATTCCTTAACTACTTTACCTCAAGTGCTTCTGGTTTTAGATATTAGCTGATCTCTAGTGCTAGAATGTCTGATTTCTTATTGTAGTTGCACAGTAAAATAGGTTTCTTTACTGTACTAATAGCCAATGCCATTGGCACCGGTTATTTCTAAGATTTAGATATTTTATATGGCAGATTGGAAGGCAAAGAACTTGCTCGTGAGAGAAGGCACTGAAACTCCTCCAGTCACTCTCCCATTTCTTGCAGAAATTTGTAATTTAAAATATTAAGGCTAGTCATTGATTGTGGATAAGACACCAAGAGGTTGATTCTCCCCTACCTTGCACCTTGTGTAGTCATTTATGCCTGTCCAAAGTGAGTTTGGAGTTGATGTCTAAATCTACTGCATCATAATGGTAGCATTGTACACCTGTTTTACACTGGTATAAATGACTACACATGGTATAGGGCAGTGGAGAATCAGTATAATTTGGTGCATTACTTTATTTATTTAGATTTTAGAGTGTAAGCTCTTTGAGACAGGAACTTTCATCTTCTGTGTTCTGCATCTGTGGTTGATCTACAAATTGAGGTACATTTTATTAAATATGCTGGAATATCTGCCTACAGAAATACATAAAATAACAAACTACTTTGCAAATGGGCATGTAACATTCTACCTCTGTCACTCTTGGAGAGCTCACATTTTTACAGGGTAGCTAAGTTGATTTCTTTGATTCTATGTCTACATTGCATCTGGAAGGAGTAATTCCCAGCTCAGTTAGATGTACACATGCTACCTCTGCTTATGCTAAAAAGAGCAGTGGGGCCATGGTGGCATAGGAGAATATTATCACTACTGTCCTGTCCAAGATCTTAGGTATGTACTAGGGTGGCTTGCCTGAGCTACCGCCTGTGCAGCTACAGCAACACTGCTGTTTTTATGGTATGTCTTCACTTTGAGCTGGGACTATGATTTCCAGCACGAGGAGACATGCCTGTGCTACCTGTCATCAAGCTAGCATGCTAAAAATAGAGTGTAGTCATGGTGGTGCAAGCGGCAGGTGAGGCTAGCTGCCCTGGGTACATGCCTCGTGTCTTGGATGGGTAGCGTCTTGGGTGGCTAGCTGCTCGTGCCACTGGGACAGCACTCTACTTTTAGCACACTAGCTCCATGAGAGCTAGCACGGGGTATGTCACCTTGAGCTGTGAATCACACTGTTGTATTAATTTAGATGGAACAAATGGACTCAAAGAGTCAAAGATGTTAACACGACCCTGATGATCCTGTACAACGTTAAACAGTTTCAAAGAAGGTTCAAGGTTTGGAATATAGAACAGCCTGTTTAGTGCCATGGGAAACACGCCATTAAAAATCATTTTAATCCCTTAATAAAGATACAGAAAAGAATGAAAAAAGGTTCAAGCATTTGCAATGTAAAGTATATTAAGTAAGGCTTTCATTTTAACCACTTTCCTTTCCCTGTAGCTGGAGGGAGTTTTTAAAAGGAAACGCCACTTGTTTGACAGTCTCCTAGATTATATTAAAGGTGGTAATAACCATCCATTTGGGGAAAAGAAAATAAGTTAGTTGAAATGGGCTGGTGTCGCTGCTGCTGTTAGGAAGTCCAATCCCATTTCTTAGAAGAGAAAACAAGACAAACACACAAAAATTGAAAGAAGAGAACGGCAAAGATGAATATGCAGCTTCTGTCTCTGGTGGTGACTCTGACTTGCAACCTCACTGCTGGAAAAACACAAGCATACCACACTGTCTTATTAGCTGCTCTGAGACGTGGCATTGCTTTTAGCTGTCTTTCTGGTCACAGGCTTACAGCAGTATTGCACAATATGCAGTTTCAGCTAAGCTGGACTCTTGTGAAAAAGGAAAGAAATAGGAAAAAGAAGAAATAAGTTAGGGAAGGAAAATGACACATTTTGGGGAGGGTGGAGACAAAGTCTCATGGCCCAGGTGATGTTCAGGATTTAGCCGGATCTGGTGGAAGTGGTGGTGTCATCTGAGGTCTCTCTCTCTGGTCTGGTCTAGTCAGGACATCCGTCAGGATCAGAATGACGAAGACTCAGTAATGTTAGGGTAGATCATAGGGTTCCAGGAGATGATGGGGGTGGCAGACATGATGGTGAAGTTACTCTTTCTCCTTTTTTTTTTTTTCCTTTCCAGTCAGTAGTTTTCCCCCCTTTGCTTCGCCTCTGCCATTTTTTCCTCTCAAAGTCTCTCTTTCTTTTAAGGACCCCAAAAGAAAGCAAGGGTGAAATAGCGCATCCCCTCGTTATTTTGTCCACCATCAGGCATAATTTCTGACACACCAATTTCTAGCCCCACACTATTCTGTTTATCAGACATGATATTAACCATCCTTGAATTATATCAGTAAGCCTTTTTGTTTGAACAAATTCACTCTGTCTCCCTTTTGTAACTTTTCCCCTCAACATTGGTTGTTACAGATTACTGTGACATCTTGTGAACTTTCATTCACTTTTCACAACTGCAATCACAATTAGGATAAATTTGTGGGTCCAATTATCACAACACCATCCCCATCTCAAAGTGTAGACATCCCGCTAGCTCCAGTTGAGCTTGCATGCATATGTCTATCTGAGCTGGGAATTACACCTCCCAGCTGGAGTGTAGGTGTACCGTAGGGCATGTACTGCTTTTTTTGAGAGACAGAGAGAACCCATCTCCTGCAAGAAACTGTAGTGAAAATATAGACCCATACTCTTGATCACAGTAACATGTACCATGTCTAAAATAAATGAGTAAAAGGGGATGTAAATTGTTCTAGATTTTGTATTTACGGTGAGAAAATATTTACTATAGAACATTTTTGGGAGAGAGCAGAGGTGCATCTATTGTACAGTGCTGTAAAATTGAAGTTTTGGATCCTTGCAATGCAGTTAAGCATTATACAGTGTGTTGCAGGATTAAATTTTGGACCCAATCTTTTAGGCCTTTCTTGGGTAACACCGCAGTTGAAATTAATAGGCCAGATTCTGATTTCACTCCTAGTTTCTCAGGATCTAGACCCTGCCTGGCATGATGCCTAACAAGTGTCTGTGGCAGCTGCAGAATTACAGAGCTATTTGTTGATGCCGGTGCCTTGCCCCCAGGCACTGTGCCTGGATCTAAACAGGGCCATCAACCTCTTTTTTTTAGTGTGCATTAAAAGTTAATTACACTTTCCTAAATCAATTATTTTTTAAAAGTACGGTACTTAAACTTTTTGTAAGAAAAAATATTATTTACACAAGTATAAAATTAAAACATGGGCTGAATTCTATAGAAAAGAATATTTCATTCATATTTAGTTTCTATGAAATAGAGACAGAGGATAACTTACTGCATCAGTTTCCCCTCATCCACAACAATAAATGAATGTTAAATATGTTATACCATGTTAATACTATATCCCATCTTTAATTATAATTGTTAATTGATAAATTGAGGTGATTTGCCTGCAAATCAAAAGCAGATTATGTCGTGAATTTCTTCATTCTCTTCCGTTACAGATGTACCCTTGCAAACTGCCTTCTCTTTAAAACTGAACATATTTTTGTCATCACCTGCAATAACACTTTAATTGCTACAAGTAGTGTCATTATGGATGAGAAGCCAATTTGTGTAAGTTGACTGTGATGTGTGGGAGTTTAAACAGGAAAAAAGAGATTGCGAGAAAAATCTTTGGAAGCAATAGAGAAGTAAAAATAACATTGCATGGTCAAATTACCAGCCCTCCAGAGCACAGAATGAGATAGAGCTGTGTGGTCTTAGGAGGCCTCCACAGTCACAAAACCTAATGAGATCCTGAGGACATAACTCTTCCTCCGGGACAGCTGCATAACTGCTACCTGGCTGCTAAATCCCAGCATCCTTCTAGGGCAGAATGTAAGACGCTTTCCTTAGCAGCAGGTAGGATGATGATGGCAGAGGCAGGATGTGATTTCCAATTAGGCACAGTAGGCACATGCTCAGGGGTGCCTTACCTCTCTAAAACTGTGTGCAACACAAAGGTTATGTGTAGGCAGGGAGGGGTACTGAAGTTGTGCCTGAGGCGCATAAAGTGTAAATCCAGCCCTGGGCAGGGGAGGTGTCCTAGTAGGGTAAGGATGAGAAAGTGGGATGCACAGCATGGAGCAAGTGTTTGACTGACGTTCATCAGGAGACGAGCACTGGGGCAAATACTTTTTCCTCCCATATAATTGGGAAAGTTTATGTGGGGCATACATCCCCATGTGAAGTGGATCCTTGTGTCTGACTGTCTGTCTCTCTGTCTCCCTCCCCTTTAGCACTTGATAGGAATAACTACAGTCTAAGCAGGGGGACCTTAATTTATGGAGGACATCTGAGTGAAGTCTTCATTTATGGCTCTGTCCCTTTTTTTGGCATCAGGCCTGACCATCCACTTGGCTTGTTGAAGAGGCTACTTATACAACATTAAGGAACTTTTGTGTAGCTGGGCCTAAGCATCTGGCCTGCATAAAGTACTAAGACTTGTCTTTCAGCACTAGACCTTGATGTAAACATTTGGGAGGCTGTATTGCTGAAGCCATCTCTCCCAAAACTGGGAACTTTCTTCATATCACTCTTGAGAGAATGTTGGCATTGAAAGTTCAGTGTTGTAATAACTGGAGGCTATTGAAAGACTGGAAATTTTAAATTAAATATTGTCATACGTTACAATCTGTATTTTCCCAGGATTCAATTATTTTACATAGTACTTTTCTGTATCTACAAATATTCGTATTATGCTGTATCCTTGTATCTACCAAACTCTGAGACTGCATTGATGTAATTTGATTAAACCTACAAAGTAAGTATTGCTTGGGGCAGTTACTGACCCTAATAAGATAGATGTATGCTGGAAACAGTTAAATTTCATCAGGAAGACATCGTTACAACTACACTGCAAACATATCAGGAGGTTTAATATTGCTATCTTGTAGGACAAGCTATAGGGCTGATCCCAGCCTCTCACACACAGACAGGAACCAGTTGCAGAGGCTGAGAGAGAGAACACAGTCAAGGTAGATCACAACAGTATCATTAATGAACTTACACTAGAAGTCACTTGTTGTTGTTAGGCTTTAAGATAACGTTTATTTAGCTTTCAGAGGGGCAGCCGTGTTGGTCTGTATCAGTAAAACACCGAGGAGTCCTTGTGCCACCTTAGAGAGTAACAAATTTATTTGGGCATAAGCTGGGAATGGGCCACATCCACCCTAATTGAATTGGCCTCGTTAGCACTGACCCCCCCACTTGGTAAGGCAACTTCCATCTTTTCATATGCTGTATATTTATATCTGCTTACTGTATTTTCCACTCCATACATCTGATGAAGCGGGTTATATCCCACGAAAGCTTATGCCCAAATAAATGTGTTGGTCTCTAAGGTGCCACAAGGACTCCTCGTTGTTTATTTAGCTGTTTCAGCCATCATTGAAATATTATATTTGGGGGCCAACAGGAGAGAACCTTCAAATTTCAAGTCCATGGCACTAATTTGCCATTTTGAGACTGCTAAATTATACTCTCAGTGATGACCCACTATGTGCATTAACAGCCCTGTCACTGTATTGAGCAAGCCAGTATATAGGATCCTGTGGTACAGTGTGTTGTATTAGGGATCAACTTTTACTGGGAAAGTGCCTGTTTTTCCATCCCACTTCCTTAAATAATAGTTAACCTGATTTCAGCCACCTTAGCCTCTGCCTAGTTTTCAATAGCAGACATAGCTCTCAACATAGCACAGCAAGAATGTGGGAAATAATATAATGAAAGATCAAAAATAAGAAAGCAAGACCATTATTGTTACAAGAATCTTAACATGATATAGGTTTAATGGGTGAAATATTGTTTCCAGTGAAGTCAAAGGTAAAACTCCTCTGACTTCAGTGCAGCCAGGATTATTATATCGTTGTTTTCTAATATAAGTTGTTAGCAGTAATAAAAGTGGGAGGATACCACTTGTATGGGACAGAGTAAACTAAATTTGAATGGAGGGGTACCTCTTCTCAGAGATCTGATGGCAAAACTGTATACTATAGCAAATTTTACAAGTTATTCTGTCACAGCATTTTTTCCTGTAGCAGCTGCTGTCATCTGAGACCCACAGTTCTGTGAAAGT
This sequence comes from Trachemys scripta elegans, assembly GCF_013100865.1. Classification (NCBI taxonomy): domain Eukaryota; kingdom Metazoa; phylum Chordata; order Testudines; family Emydidae; genus Trachemys; species Trachemys scripta. The sequence continues at coordinate 61,427,916 of NC_048299.1, read as the reverse complement.
AATTGTTTGATCACTTCCCGAAAGTGTGATTTGTACAATAGGAGACTGCACCCAATCTGACCAGTGTTAATCCCAAAAATGAACAGAAAATAAAGAGGGGGAGGAACGGGAAGCTAAAAATAGACATTAAAGCCAGCAGCTGCAACTACAGCCAAGAACTGGACAGCAGAATACTAAAACACAAACATTTCACTTCACTTCTTGACTCTTTTTCACATTTACAAGGAGCCAGAGGTACCAACGATTCTTTTCCACTCCTTCCAGTTCATAGCACAGGTTTGTAGGTCTTGGAGATCCAGTCCTTTTTGTCTTCAAACTTCTCTTGACAGAGTATTTCCATTGTAACCTCAGTCTTTCATGTCCTTTCTTACTGTCTTCTTCCTCCCTTGTTTTCTTTTCTAGTTCTTCTCTCATTTTTATCACGTGGCCAGCCCACTTCAAACACGCGCTTTTCACCTTATCACTGAGAGTCCCAAGTTAATCTTCCCCCTAATTTCTTCCATGCACACTCTGCCTACCGTCTGTTATCCTGCCATTCTCCTCAGTATTTTATTTTCTACAACCTGTATCTGCTTTTCCTCCATCTCCGTAAGACCCACTGTTTCTAAACCATAAACCACATATTTTTCTTTTTGCTTAATTGCCGGTCCAATAGTATTCCTGACATCTTTTTCACTGCAGCCCATGCACATTGGGTTCATATTTTCAGTTCTCCAGATCTCTCTCCAATGGCACTAATGGCATGTCTACATTGCTCCACAGTTTGGGTTCTTGGGGTGTGAATAGCAGCAAACGTCAAAGTGTGGCACTTTAACTCCTCCGTGGGATGCTGCCAGCATGAATTAAAAAGTTCCTAGTTCATATTAATAGTAGGGACCTTTTAGTTTGTGTTGACAGCATCCACATGGGGGAGTTTTAGTGTAGCACCTTAATGCACATAGCTATTCACACCCCATAGTCCGAACTGTGGGGTAGTGGAGGAAAGCCCTAAGAATACTTCTCAAGTATACAAATCCTTTCTTTTGCTTTAGCTTTTCTCTCCTGAAACATCAGTCAACAGCTCTTCTTCTGCTTTCTCTACTTTCTTTGTGTTTACCTTCAAATCATGGTCTTCAAATAGATGCCCATTCTGCTACTATAGTTACCAATTCCTTTTTGCTGCCATCCTAAAGGGCCAGCTCATCACAGTGGAATACACATAGGGACCAGCCTTTGAAGATGGCATATGCATGCACTCCATGCGCCTGAGCGTGGAAAATTCTAGCAAGTAGTGTCCATTGTCTGTACCTGCGCCCTTGCTCTCCTTATGCACTATGCAGCGGGTATGAGGGTCAGTGCGGAACAATGCCTCTCTAGTTCCTTCTTACCTCCACATGACCTGAGTAGGAATCTCCAGTATCTGGAACTTATGTTCTGTCTGTTACGACTTGGAACCATTTAAATCCTACTTTCTGTATTTAATAAAATCACTTTTTACTTATTAATTAACCCAGAGTATGCATTAATACCGGGGGGAAGGGGCGAACAGCTGTGCATCTCTCTCTATCAGTGTTATAGAGGGCGAACAATTTATGAGTTTACCCTGTATAAGATTTATACAGGGTAAAACTGATTTTTGTGGGGTTTGGACCCCATTGGGAGTTGGGCATCTGAGTGTTAAAGACAGGAGCACCACTTAACCTGCTTACAATTAAGCCTACAGCTGTTATGGGACGTGGTTCAGACCTGGGTCTGGGTCTGGCTCAAACCAGGCAGGGCACTGAAGTTCCAAGCTGGGAAGGCAGGGGAAAGCAGGGGCAGAAGTAGTCTTGGCACATCAGTTGGCAGTTCCCAAGGGGGTTTCTGTGATCCAACCCATCACAATTCCCACTACTGAGTCAGACCTCAAGGTAAGAGGCACACTCCTCGAGGTCTCAGCCCAACGTACGGGGGGAGAGGGGGTCTCACTGCCATGGAAGGGATGGTTTGATGGGATAGCCTAATTTTGGCATTAATTGATCTTTGACTATTAGCGTAAATATGCCCAATGGCCTGTAATGGGACACTAGAGAGGGTGGGATCTGAGTTACTACGGAGAATTCTTTCCTGGGTGTCTGGCTGGTGAGTCTTGCCCATATGCTCAGGGTTTAGCTGATCGCCATATTTGGGGTCAGGAAGGAATTTTCCTCCGGGGCAGATTGGCAGAGGCCCTGGGGATTTTTCGCCTTCCTCTGCAGCATGGGGTATGGGTCACTTGCTGAAGGATTCTCTGCACCTTGAAGTCTTTAAACCACAAGTTGAGGACTTCAATAGCTCAGACATAGGTCAGGGTTTGTTACAGGAGTGGGGTGGGTGAGATTCTGTGGCCTGCGTTGTGCAGGAGGTCAGACTAGAAGATCATAATGGTCCCTTCTGACCTTAAAGTCTATGAAGGAGGAAACCAACTTTGGTGTGTAGTTGCACAGTTGGTATGTTGAATCCGAGTGCTTTGCTAGAAGGGAAAGTAGACAGAATGCATAAGGCACTATTCACTCTGCCTGGTCTTCATAACAGACCCAGAGATTTCATTGTAAAATTTTCATCATTATCAGCAGAAAAAATTAATTATGAAAAAAGCCAGAGAGTATCCAGAGCTTACACTTAACAACCACAAGCTGCAGGTCTTTTCCAAGACCGTAGCTACTTGGTTACCATTTATTCAATAATCAAAGTAAGTTTGCCAACTAAAAAAAAAAAAAAAAAAGGCATATTTGTCCAGTTTTTTTACTATTAATTTTTGATAGTTGTGCCTGGTTTGGTAAATGAGTAAATCAGTAGTTTCACTCTATTTAATAAAATCACCAGCAACAAAGAGGTTCATTCTGATACATAGAGATGATGCTATTTGATCTCTGTTAGAGAGATTTGATGATTATATTACATCATAATATTTCTCTAAAACAAAAAAAATAAACTCACTGTTGTAATGAATATTGTTTTGTTTCTGATCTTTACATGGCAATGATTTGTAAAGCTGTTAAAACTTCCTAAGTAAATAAATAGTTATAAAAATGAATAGCTACTTCATTTACTATGCATCATACAACCTACATGTATTCTGATTCAGGGAAGCCTCTCTATTCAGGACGACAAGTGAGCATGTACTTTCATCCCATTGAATTCAAAAGGGACTTAAGCATGAAAAAATACTATGTGTTCAAGTAATTAACAGTATTATAATATATACAGAAGGGAAGAACTAAAATTGCACAGCCATCCTTAATTTAGTAATTCCCGATATTAGTATGTTTCACTATGCAACCTTACTTTTTTTTTTTTTTTTTTTAAAGCTAGCATTTTCTATGAAATTTACCAATTGGGAGTCATTGACAGCAAAGAATTTCTGTTTTATCCTATTTGTAACAGATGAATTTGGGTGAATAGAACCTTTGTCATATCTATCCAATATCATCTGTTCTCTGTTTGCATAAGAAACAAGGTATAGGGAGGATCTTGGGTTTGTTTTGTTAGTGTTAAAAAGAAAGATTATTTTAATCAGATGAAAATTATCTATGAGGTTTATGGAAATGTTGTCAGGAAGGAAAGGTCCTGTTGATAGTTATAATTTTTATTTAGATATGGGCATATTGTGTGATCACCAAGGGATAGTCTGGGGCATTAGGTATTTCATCAATACCTAACACTTAATGGCATTTATACAAATATCTGAAGCCACAATCCTTTTTGATATATTACTGAAAGTACCGTTCTCCAAAGTGGTACTCCGAAAGATTATCTTCACTATCAGATACTGTTGTCTAATGCCAAAACATCACTTCCAGTGGTATTGCTAGAGTGATGCCCTATTGTTATTTGGACAGGAGGTTGATGGTGAAGGACTTCCATTTTTTGTGGGTACAGCTCTGCACCTGAAATGAATTGCACAGGGGCTCTTTCATGCTCATTCTTGGCAATTTATTGGAGAGTAATTCATTGCAGGTGCAAAATTTCAGCCACCAACTTGGAGTAAAAATATGCTGCTGTTCTCTCCTGTTAACATTCACATAATTGAGGCACATGGGAATATGCAGAAATCACTAGTCACAGTTTCCCAAGTAATGGGATTCATAAATAAACATCTCTATGCTGATAAGAGCTTAACAGAAATCCATCTCTTGGAGGATAGCTTAGTATGTAATTCCCTGTTGCATGGATTTATCTCAGTAGCATATAAAATGCTACAAAATACACACAAAAAATACCTCCTAAGTACTTAGAGGCATGTATCATTTGGCAGTGGGATTTGGGATTATAGAATCGGGCAAAGGAGAATGCTTAGGAGTCTTAAAACCCCCCAGAATATCTAGAGAAAAGATTATATACATTCAGACTTGTGTTGTGTACACAGAGCCTGATTTTCAAGGGTGATGGGTAATGGGAACATGCAGCTCCTGTTAACTTTAGCAGCAGTTGTGGGTGCTCAGTCCTTCTCAGAATCAGACTTTATTTAATCAAAATATGACCCAATTTGTAAGAACAAGTTTGAAGTGTTGCACAGAGTACTAACTCTCGAGTAGTATTTTGACATGCAGTAAGGAACTAAGTACAAACTTTTTGGAATGAAATGCGTGAAACAAGAAGCACATTGCTTTAAATATAATTTTTCACTTAATCCTAAACTGTTTATATAGGCTATTAAAAAGGACCATTGCCAGATTATTATCATTGCCAAAAAAGTAACATCTTAAGTCAAGAGTCACTAGAGAACTTGGGTGAACCTCTCAGGGAAAAATTTAATAGTGGAACAGATCACAATGCAATGTTTCTTTGCAAAACTCTGACATCATGGAAAAATGGGCAACTCTCACCTGACTAAACTCTGAGTCAATGGGCCTTATGAAAACTGATTCTTTCGTTAACCAAAATATTGAACCACTGTTCACCTCTCCAGCATTTATATACCAAAACCTATTGTTGTAACCATGCTTCTGCTGGTAACTAGAAAAGAATCTTGATATGTGGGAGGGGAAGGATGAGGAGATTGTGGTGTAGCTTGTGGGAATCTGTGCACCCCTAGGAAGCAAAAGGAATTTTTTTTCAAAATGAGGGAAGAGGGCCTCAAAAGAGTAGAATGAGAGAGAAGAAGGGGCAGAGACAGTGATGAGGAGAATTATTGTAATAATTGTGCTAATTTTCTGCTAAAGAAAGCAAATACGATGCATGTTAGCTCTCATGCTTCTTGTCTGATGTACTCAAATCTGTGTAAACATGTAATATTTTAATAGCTATTATATATCTTTATAGGTAGGTATGCGTGTGTGACATTTTTCCATGACACAAAAACAAAACAAAATTTCCATCTTCTCTGAGAGGATTACTATAGAAATTCAGTCTTATTTTGGACTAAAAACTTGCCGCTCTTTGCCAGTTCATTGCTTGAGTTGATGGTAACGCTTAAGAAAGAGTAGGAACATCAGCTATTTTTAATGTTTTTGACCTCATGCAAATAAAATTTCAATCTCATCGTTGCAATTACTGATATTTTTCAAGTAAGCATCCCTTACTGAGTACCCTCAACAATGTCTTTGTGTTGTAATCATTCATGTAATGTAATAGCCATAAAAATAAGATGAATCAAGACAAAATTAAATTTAACAAATGCAAGTGCTATTGAAAGCAAGTTTGGCTCTGTTAGGAGGTTATCCAGATAACGGTAAATTCTGTCTTTGGCTACTAACTGAAGAAAATAGTTACCTTTACAGAAATTAGTATTGCTCAAAAAATTGCTAAATATTTTAAGAAGTATTTGCATGTCCAAAATTCCAGATGTGCTTTCCTTGATGTTTTTTTATTTTATTTCATTTCACTTTGGTTTCCTGCTGGCTGGTACAAGCAGCAGACACTACAAATTTTTGTTATATGGCCTTTCAGTTAGACAAAAATAAATAGCTAAAATACATAAATAGTTTTTCTTGGCATTATTTGGGGCTAGTTCCACATTTTTTGATTTTCTGTGCTCAGTCTGTCTCTCATCTCCTACACTAACCAAGTAAGGAGAAAGCTTGTGCTTTTAATGTTATATATTTTTTTCAATAATAATACATTTCTTCAACCTAGAGAAGAGTTTTTTCTAATCCAGTCCACAGCAAGCCAAAACTTTGCAACAATTGCAAACCTCTTCTCTTGCATCTGAAGAAGTGAGGTTCTGACCCAAGAAAGCTTATGCTCCCAATACTTCTGTGAGTCTCAAAGGTGCCACAGGACCCTCTGTTGCTTTCTTCTGAGTGAGTCTTCCTAAATTATTTTCTCAGTCTTATTAGCTATAATGAATGGACCAGGAGGCTACCTCTGCTGATACCATTAAAATGATATGAAAAAGAGATGAGTACAATTATAAAGCATGTAATTATAAAGATTATAAAGTTATTTGCAGATTATATCCTGGCTTGTATTTTTTATACAGATTTTGAGTTTGTTTGTTTTTCTTTTGTGATGATTTTAAAATGTAAATTATTTGCAAACTGAGCATATTGTTTCAGTACATATATAAAACTTTGTTCAGAAATGCTAAATTTGTGAAATTTTGGGTTTGTGCAGTATTTGCATATATGGCAGACGTTAATACAACACCCAAAATACAATACAAAATGAAGTTTTAAAAAGATAGCACTCCTGGTAAATATTTCGCTGTCACTTGACTAATGTATATTTACAACGTTACATTTAAGTGAATTTTTTAGGTTAAATTAATAGTAGCAGATGTTTGCATTGCACCTGCTCCTGCTGCATTTAAATCAAACTTTCCCTATGAGTGCCACCTCTGCACCTGGAGCTAGCAAAACACCCCTCCCCTTCTGTAAACTTGGATTTTTCCTGAGAAGACGCTGCCAAATAGTTCAGTTTCTTACTTAGTTTAACTTTGTCTGTAAACTCAGTACAACAGTGTTTCGGTGCTACAGGCAGGAAAGGAAATTCCCCTCCCTTCCTGCCCTCCTCTGGAGACTCTGAAGATGCAGAGAGACTACAGCCTCCAGTAGTTACTCCCAGGCTGCTCTCATACGCAATAGACCCTACCTCCCCATGAACCAGCAGCTGAGTTGCAGAACAGGGGGACATCACTCCCACCTGCATCTTATGAACCAGAGGAGAACTGATTTAACAGGCAATCCCACTTCTAACCTTAATTATTAATTTATAGCATAAAGCAAAGGCACCATCAGAAGCTCTGTTTAATTCTCTTACACGGAGTAGCAGTATTAGTATCTGGAGAAGGGCAGGTGAGGGGCTCCCTACTGTGATCTCAGCACTATGAACACAGATCACAGTAGTACCTTGTTTATAGAGGGAACATATCTGACATTTCCTCGTACTGGGAGAGTTTTCCCTTTGCAGTCGTATGCAATTCAAAGCTGAATCTTTTAGTAGATCCCTCCTGTCATAAGGGCTGTCCTTCTAGAATCCCCCTACTTAAGCTTGTGAAGGAAAATTGGGGTTTGAGGTGAGAGATATGTTCCTTTTTATAGTTAGCAAAGTAGTGAAGTGCATGTTATATTTCAGTATTTACCAAATATTGCACTCTGATAGTTGCAATTAATATAGTAATTTAATATTTTAATTTCTAGCTTTCTGGGCATAGTCTGAAAAAAATCAGGCCTGTCTAGTATGGGACACACATATTTTATATTTTACTTTAAAAACTGATGTATGCCAGGTTTAATAGATTTTCTATTTAAACACCAATTTCCCAAATTTAATTGATTTCAGATTTCCTTTGAACTTATCAGGAACACAAACTACTCTTTGTTGTGGTCCAGTAACACTTATCTTTTAGGTGCTTTCTTTCACATGAAAGAGTCAGGATTTCAGAAATAGAAGTGAATGAGTAACCATTCGATATTGAGCTACCTCAAAAAGGGCTCCACATGTACAGTAACTCCTCGCTTAACGTTGTAGTTATTTTCCTGAAAAATGCTACTTTAAGTGGAACGATGTTAAGCGAATCCAATTTCCCCATAAGAATTAATGTAAATGGGGGGTTAGGTTCCAGGGAAATTTTTTTCACCAAACAATTTAATACTGGTACACAGCGATGATGATTGTGCAGCTTGGTTGAGGTGGTGAAGTCAGAGGGTGGGATATTTCCCAGGGAATGCCTTACTGCTAAATGATGAACTAGCAATTGGCTGAGCCATCAAGAGTTAACTCGTTGTGGTTAATGTAGCCTCACACTCTATAAAGTAGCACTAATGGAGGGAGGGGAGACAGCATGGCAGACAGAGACATACACCAGGTGTGTGGGAGAGAGATGTGCATTGCTCCTTTAAGCACGCTGACCCCACTCTAAGTACACTGCCTTTTTAAGTAGATCAGCAAGCTGAGACGGCAGCTGCTGCCAAGTAGCTCCCTCTGTCCTGAGCTCTGTTGTGTGTCCCCATTGCTCTGTGGAAGATGGGGTAAGCGGGGGACAGAAGCAGGGGTGAGGGGGACACCCTGACATTAGCTCTCCTCTTTCCCCCCAGCTCCCGCACAGCAAGCAGGAGGGTCCGGGGAGCAGCTCCAAGGCAGAGGGCAGGAGCAGCACATGGCAGTGGGGGGAGGGACAGCTGAACTGCCGGCAATTGATAGCCTGCTGGGCAACTGCCACACAGGGAAGTTAAGGGAACGGGGAGCTGATAGTGGGTCCACCCTGGTTCCAAGCCCCCACCAGCTAGCTGCCAGGGGCTGCTCTTCCTGCAAGCAGTGGACAAAGCAGGTGGCTGCCAAACAACAATGCATAAGGGAGCATTGTGCAACTTTAAACGAGCATGTTCTCTAATTGATCAGCAACGTAACAATGAAACAACGTTAACCGGGATGACTTTAAGTGAGGAGTTACTATACTACTAATAACATAGCAATTTATGAGTACAACACACTGATAATCCAAATGCTTGTTTTTTATTTGAGGTGTATTGGGTATCCCACAGATTTAGGTAAGAACTATATCAAGATGCTGTTCTGATCTTCATGTAATTAAATGAATTGATGCTAACTGATATTTAGGGCCAGATTCTGCCACCTTTGCTCATACTGAATGGTAATTTACTTCATGAGTAGTCCCACTGCAGTTGGTTGCACCATTTGCAGAGTCATGTTCAATGTGAAGAAAGGTGACAGAATCTGGGCCTTAGTGTACACTTCACTATAGTGGTGAATGATAGAATATCCTCTTGATTTATAACCTATACAGATGTAAATCCATAGAACACCAGGCATGAAGTCCTGACCTGGCCCCACTGAAGTTAATGGAACCTGCGCCATTGACTTCAGTGGAGCCGGGATTTTAGTTCAGGTGTATTATCTAAAACTAGTTTTGTTTTGTTTTTGGTTTCTGGTGGGCCTTAACTCAATCCTAAATGAACCACTAAGCAAATAAAAATGGTTTAATTTAGGGAGGTTCATACCTTTCTTTTGATCTTAAAAACAATTCAGTTTCTTCTTTTTAATTTCACTAAAACATGAGCATAACTTGTATGATGTGTTTTAACTTGCAATATCGTTTTCCACTCCCTCCAGAAAATTATAAACTTCTCATAATAAAGTATTGTTGTGAAATCTGCATTAGGGGGCCTGGCCCTTCTCCTGGTTGTGAGTTGTATCCAATTATGCAAAGACTTTACTTCATATGTCTGAAACCTAGGAACCACTAGCCCTTGTAATTTTATTTTAGCTGGTGTAACTTCACATGCTGCTTTTATTCAATGTCCAGTCCTTCATTCTGAAATGTGTTGACTTTTGATTTTATGACATGCCACCCTCCCCCAACGTGTCCTCATACAGTGTCTGGGGGAGCACGCCGCTTTCTCTCTCACATTCATTATTCTCACTTGTCTCTCTTTTGGTCACTAATTACTACTAATACATGATTGGAAGGAAAATTAACATGAAATAATATACAGATGCTTGATTTTATTCTATTACAAATTGTACTAGTAAAAAATTCTTGGTGTGTTTTTTAACTTTTGTTAAGGCAAATCAGTATTAGAAACATTAATGCCTTATAACATTATATTAGAAAATTATCATGTCACAATTAATATATATTGATGTTTTTCCTAGAATAATACATTTCTCGGAAATGCTTTGGTGTTCTAAAAATGGTCTGTTTGAACCATCTGCTGCATTATCAAGTTAACTTTTTGAAAGCTTGCTTTTAAATAGGTTGTGCCTCTTAATCAAATATCAGTCTGACTCTTTAACAGCATATGTAAACCTCTTAATTTTTTATGAAAAAGATCTCATAACCCTGGTGCTTTGCTTTATTATGAACTCAATAACAAAAAACACTTATGAAGATGGTTTACAAGTATAAAATGTTAAATGTCCTTCAGTATTGAACTGAAATTCCCTGTGCATAATTATAATCAACTTCTAGAGGCTAATTTTGCATTACAGAGTCTACTGAAATTTAAAAATATTACCACATTAATGGTGGTTTCTTCCTTCCAAATAACATTGTATAGGATGATTTTCAAAGGTATGGATGCCAGGTAGGTGCCTACCTCCCATCGAGGTTTTTATCAGAGGTAAGTACCTAACTGCCAATTTTGCCTTGGAAGAACTCCTTTACAATAAACATTTTTCTCATTTGTACATGCCCTATGAAAAAGCATGTAAAGTAAAATATAAGGAGAGCAGTGTAATCGGGTGTAATCTGTTTAATATAAACATACTCTATCGGGAGTCCTGTGGCACCTTTAAGACTAACAGATGTATTGGAGCATAAGCTTTCGTAGGTGACTACCCACTTCGTCAGACGTCATGACGAAGTGGGTATTCACCCACAAAAGCTTATGCTCCATTACATCTGTTAGTCTTAAAGGTGCCACAGGACTCTCTTGCTTTTTACAGATCCAGACTAACACGGCTACCCCCTGATACTTGATACTCTATCGGGGGACTTCGTTTCATTAGGTCTCCACCATCTCTTAGCTATAGTAGAACTTTAATAATTCACATTTATGCTTGGGAAGTCCACTGCTGACTAGTTTTGCAAATACACTAATCCCTTTAACCTGCAAACACTTAACTGGGGTTGCTCTATGTTGCAAAAGGAGTAGTATTCAGGTGTCAGAAAGGTGGCTTTATGCCACCTTTGCTGAGCCCTCACCTTCCTTCTTGTGTCCATTTCAGGAAAGAGACAAAAGAATCTTTCCCTTAACATGAACTGGTTGTAATTCCTGTTCTAACTGAAGCTTCGTTTCCTTGACACTTATTTGCTGAAAATTTTAATGGGGTATATTTCAGCCACTGTTCAGGCTAACCTGGAATATTTTGTCTCTTATTGTGCTTTGTATTTCCAGATGTTCAGAACTGTGCCTTTCTATAATGCTATGCTACTACTACTGCAGTATTGCCTAAGCCCAACATTAAAAAATCCTAAAATTGGAGTAGAAATCATGAGATTTTTATAAAATAGTGGGTGTTATATATGTCTTCTGGCTTTTGAGAGTTCGGTTGCACTCAAGTCATATTTTCAAACTTTAATCTGTAATTGCGAGGGTTAGAAACTTACTCCTCCCCCCCACCCACCCACCCACCTCGCCTCATGTGAAAGCTGAGATTTTCATATAATATCTAGTCTCGCGGGGATAGGGGCTATAAACAAAATGCAAATATCTAGCGAAGATTACCCTCAAACGAAGTTTTTACGATCATTGGGGATGTTAATAAATTACAAGATCTATTTTGTAACATTTTTGTGTTTATTTGCATACACTTGTAGGAGATTAAATTACATTCTTGTTGCTATTACAGCTGTAGGAATCACAGGTTCTCTTGCTAGATCAATTAAGGTATCAGTCCTGTGAATACACATGGAGATGTTTCACTTTACTACTGTGAGTAGTCCCAAGTTAAGTGAATGTATAACTGTTGGTATCTAAGAGAATGAAGTAAATTTGGATGCTATCGTTATAATAGTTTGATCTTATCGCCTCCAAGTATTCATGTCAAAGAAGAAACTTGAAAGCATAGGGTCTAAAACCTTACCTAGAGGTTTATCAGAATTAAGTTAATGTGAATATGATGAAAATGACAGAAAGTTTTTCTTTAGTTGATCTAAAGGCCATAAAATGTTACCATTGTAAATTGTATTTGACAGTTTGCAGTCCTCCAGTGCTGATCTAACTTGTAACATTGAGACTAAATCCCTCATTATATTGATATAGATGACAGATTAGTTTCTAATTAGGGTATTTTCATCTGATATGCTAAAGATATGTTATCCTGTTCCTTTGCCCCCTTCTTAATTGTGTAGCACAGTAAAGCACATCATACTTATCAATAGCAAATATTTCTTAATTACTGGTAAGAGAGAGGTGACTTACACAGTATAAGAATATAAACCAGGACAAAAGCTTTAAAAGAAGTGAATGCTTTGAATATAGAGCAACATACCATGGAAATATTGGCAAATTAGCGATTGATGTAAATTACCAAATCCAAGTATGTGCTCCTAATCCATAAACTCAACTGGTGCAGTGAACAAGATTAAAAGAGTCTAATAATGAAATTACCTCTTTAGCAGGCTATATATCAGTATTAAATGACCCTTCCCACTTCCACTTCTCCTGAAGTTAAAATTAAAAAAGGTTTAACATTTTCATTTATGAACAGCTAAATTATGGTGGATTACTGTAAAGGTTTGATTTCAGGCCAAGATTCATTTTTACTTGGTGTCTAGTCTCTAAGAACAAGGGATGTCTGATGGGGTACCTACTATGACTTGAGTGCCTGCCAAATCTTGTATGTCAGCATTCCCTCTGATCTTTTAATGGGGGTTAAAAGGAGAAAACCAAGGTTTTATTAGAAGTGGAAAGTAGTTTGCAATAGAGATTTAGGTTTTTTTAAGTTATTGTAATGACGGTAGTGCATCAAATACCATTCTATTTTGCGATAGCCTTTTAGATTTATGGGTGTATTGTAGAAAACAGAAAGAGGGAACTCATTTAGGAGAATACTAAAGGATGAAACATTTACAAAAAACTTTTGAGTGGTAATTCAAGTGTCAGAATAAACACTAGACATCTATGAGCTTGAGAGCTGTTGTGGTATATCGTGGAAAGTTGCATTTAGGCACATTTAAAAACAAAAAAAATCTCATTGGCTGGTGGGGGTGTAGTTGCCTGATATCTGAACATGCGATGAACTCACTGATCCTGGCTATGGATTGTGCCACGGAACAGGGAACCAAACTAAAATGCAGATTTCCAGGGCTTCCCCCATTCTTTTTCTTATGGAGGACTCTGACACAAATTATTGGGAAACAGTAATCTTTGTATAATTATTTGAATCTTCCTGTAGCATTTAACAGAAAATTATGACCCTGCTATGGAAGTATATAGGAAGTTTTTAAAACAAAAAAACACAAACTATAAAAAGTGTCAAGTATCAGAGGGGTAGCCATGTTAGTCTGAATCTGTAAAAAGCAACAGAGGGTCCTGTGGCACCTTTAAGACTAACAGAAGTATTGGAGCATAAGCTTTCGTGGGTGAATGCCCACTTCATCAGACGCAAGTCATTCTCTGATAACTTCTATTTCTGTAGAACCATATTGTTTTCATTCCTGTTAAATTCTATAGGCCTTGTCTATAAGGGTTCATTCAGGGCTACCTTTCCATTGCACCGTCCCATCTTTCTTACATCATAACTTCACAACAGCCTCAGTTGCAACACTAACCACGCAGCGAGGAAAGAAGGCCGACTACAAGTCTGCAACTCTTCCTAGGTCAGCTATTGAAATGCAATGCATGGTGCACTCTCTGACCAAATGGCTTGAATTGTGAGAGGTCCCAAGTTGCTTCTCAACATGCTTTTCCTACAGAACAAAAGCCAAACTTTGAAAAAGTTGTGCTAGGCTCCAATAAGTACTGTACTATGGGATTGTATTACAATATGAACATAGTGGCTTCCATTATGTCAGAAGGGCTATTCTACATATGAACGAAGGCCAGTATTTTCAATCTTAGGTACCTAACTTCAGGTTCCAAAAATCCATATTTAACCACCTAAATATGCTGCTTAGGTGCCTATTTTAGATTCCCAAGTTTGACTATTTTGACATAAATCCACAATTTAAAATTAGTTAAAATATTTGCTAGAAAAAATTAGCTGTTTAAAAAAAAAAAAAAAAAAGTCAATGATTTGGTTTTATTGCTAGTCTCCTTTTGGATTATTGAATTGCTAATTGTTTAATATATGAAGCCAATTTTGAGATACAGTCAAATATTAAGTTTTTCATCTTTTTATATTAAAAATACTTTATTCTCCTCTGTGGTCCCCAAGTGTATTAAAAACAATTTAAAAAATCATTTGAACTGAGACCATGTATGCCAGGTTTCAGTTAGGAGCAAATTTTTCTGGCTGTTTTCTACTGAAAATACAGTAGCAGAAAAATGTAAAAAACTAGCAGAAAAGTTGATGCAGTCTTAGAAAGGATACTGTCAAGATTTAAACAAAAACCACCCTATTAACTGTTTAAATGAATCATTTGCAAATTCAGATTAAAATCTGTTTAACAAAACTTTTTCTTCCATCACTGGTTTGTTACTATAATGTCAGCTATGAATGTTGAATCATGTGTCATAGGCTATATATCTGCCTTTTTTGAGAAGAATCTTGAAGCATTTGTGTTTGTACAAAAATGGCACAGTCTCTAAAGAAAGACTTAGATATCCTTTTATAAAATTCGATGTGGGAAAAAACAAGGTCAAATTTTGGGCCTATGAATAAGGCTACGGTTTTGTCATGGAGGTCACGGAAGTCACGGAATCCATGACTTCCAAAGACCTCCGTGACTTCAGCCCCGGTGGCTGGGAGCTGCAAGGTTCCACCGCCTTCTGCAGCGGCAGGGAGCTACGAGGTACCCCCACCTTCTGAGGCAGCAGGACCCCAAGCTCCCAGCCGCCCTGGGCAGCGGGGGTACCCCACAGCTCCCAGCTGCTGCAGGCAGGGGAGGTACCCCGCAGCTTCAGGCTTCTCTGGGGGACGGGTGACCCTGGCAGCTCCCCACCCATTGCCGTGGGACATGGGGACCCTGGCAGCTCCCCGCCCACCACTGCAAGGGGGCCAGGGGGACCTCCCCGGCTGCTGTGGGAGGGGGGCAGGGGAAACCCCGCAACTCCCCACTGCGATGGCGGCAGGGGGGTTCCCACAGCTCTCCGCCACTGGGGGAGGGATAGCTCAGTGGTTTGAGCATTGGCCGGCTAAACCCAAGGTTGTGAGTTCAATCCTTGAGGGGGCCACTTAGGGATCTGGGGCAAAAATCAGTACTTGGTCCTGCTAGTGAAGGCAGGAGGCTGGACTTGATGACCTTTCAAGGTCCCTTCCAGTTCTAGGAGATAGGATATCTCCATAAATTATTATTATTATTATTATTATAGGGGGTAGGAGGACCCTGCAGCTCCCCTCCACTGCTGGGGTCAGGGGGACCCTGGAGCTCTGAATCTCCATGGGTGATAGGGTCCCCAGAGCTCCCAGCCACCCTGCACCACCCAGTCCCTTCCCATTTTATTATGGGTATTTTTAGTAAAAATCAGGGAGAGGTCACGGGCTTCTGTGAATTTTTCTTTATTGCTCGTGACCTCTCCCTGACTTTCACTAAAAATATCCATGACAAAATCTTAGCCTTACCTATGAATCTTGATGATGTTCTCTTAACTATATTAGAATAGGATTGCCAGGCATCCGGTTTTGGACCGGAACACCTGATCGAAAAGGGACCCTGGCGGCTCCGGTCAGCGCTGCTGATTGGGCCGTTAAAAGTCCGGTCGGCAGCGCAGCGGGGCTAAGGCAGGCTCCCTGCCTGCCCTGGCTCGGTGCAGCTCCCGGAAGCAGCCGGCATGCCCCTGTGGCCTGGGAAGCTCCGCACAGTGCCCCCGCCACGAGTGCAGGCTCTGCAGCACCCATTGCCCAGGAACTTTGATAATGCAGAGACATTGAGAATACATATTAATGGTTGTCAGAGATAGTGGATTAATACTAAAGAACAATTCTGATTACTGTCTGTTCACAAGTGTGAACTGGTCTTTTGCATATGAAGTATATTTGAGACTTTTGGGGTGAAGTTTGTGGCCATATGAATGGTATTGCAAATAAGTTTGAGCCACATTATTTTGAATGGGGAGTTCTGCTTAATACTTCGCATATGGTACTAACTTTGATAATGCAGAGACATTGAGAATACATATTAATGGTTGTCAGGGATAGTGGATTAATACTAAAGAACAATTCTGATTACTGTCTGTTCACAAGTGTGAACCGTTTTTTCCATAAAATAACATGTATAGTCTGATTGTTCTGTCTGCTTTGTCCTGCATTAGGAGCCTAAGCCAAAGCCCAGTAAAGTGAATGGAAAAACTTCCACTGAGGTCTGTGTATTTTGAATCAGATCCTAGGGTTTTATCTGCCCAGGCCCTGACCCAGCAACCCTTACGAAAGTGCTAGTAGAGCCCAGTAGAGACTGGCATCACACGGGCCCGCCAGACCCACTGCCATAACAGTGGGGCGGGTAAAATGGACTTTGTTGTGGGTAGGATTGGGTGGACACAAAAACCAGACTGCGGTAATTTGTGGGAAAACACTAAATCTCTCATCAGTTTGCCATAAATAGAATTTCATAATGTAAAGCAAGATTTTCTTCTTCTATTTAAATAAAGGTTTTAATATTTATATGTAAGCAAGGGATAGAAAGAGATTTGCTGCCTGTTTAAACAGGTGTTAAAGTATTTTTACATGGTTTAAGCAAGATTTGTTTATACGTATCTCATAGAACTGGAAGGGACCCTGAAAGGTAATTGAGTCCAGCCCTCTGCCTTCACTAGCAGGACCAAGTGCTGATTTTTGCCCCAGATCCGTAAGGGCCCCTTCAAGGATTGAGCTCACAACCCTGGGTTTAGCAGACTAGTGGTCAAACCAGTGAGCTATCCCTCCCTCCACAAAATCCTTTTTGTGGTAAAAATTGTGTCTGAATTCCATTTTTTTTAATATATAAAAAGCAAACTTATTTTATTTTATATATTAAAAAAAGTTGGCTTTTATTTTATTTATATAATATATAATTATTTTTGTGGCATGGGAGAAATCTCTCTTGCGGGTTTTGCAGGATCTAAGATTTTTGCGGGTGGGAGTGGGATTAAATTGCAAGAAAGAATGCAGGAGCAAATTGAAGAGGGTATGGCACGGTGCAAGTAGTCTTCTTGGTCACAGAAGTAACACTTTAAATGGCAAACATTCAAAAAGAGCCTTAATCCACGCACCTAAACTTGCACCGTTTTTAATTGCTCCCTCAGATTTTGAGCGTAAAATTGTGAACATTAATTTCGAGAATTTTTCATGTAACTTCCCCTATAATCCTGAGACTTTATTTTGAAAATAAATTGCAACAAAATCTGTAGCATAAAGCAATGTGAAGTACTGCTGGTTTTGTCTTTCTTAGTGTTTTATTCTTTGAAGAGTTTGGGTGGAAAACAAAAAAATTAAAACAGCAAATTCTTGCTCTCTTTGGCCCTAACCCTTGAGAGCTGTGACTGGGACCTGCAGCCACCCAACGAAGGTAGGGAGCAGCCCCAACTGAGTAGGGGCTGGAGCACATGATGACTTGGTGTCTCCCCGCCTCCCTCACCTGCAGTAACTGGACTTAGGTTGTCCAGTCAACAGATTTGACCGGACTCTGTGAGGTCCCCTTTTCGACCAGACACCTGGCCACCCTATGCCACACCTCTACACTATCCACTGCCTCCTAAGCCTTTATGGAGCAGTGTGCAAAGTGTGTGGGCCGAAGAAAGCAAGAATTTGCTGTTTTATTTTTTGTTTCCCACCAAAACTCTTCAAAGAAAAAAGAATACAGGAAAGACAAAACCAGCAGGGCCTTAGTTACTGTGCCAATTTTCTTTGTGTTTAGCCAGAATTTAGATAAGAGAATGTTGTCTTCTGTTCTGTTGTCAATAGAGTGATGGCTCTTGTTGGTGTTAACTTGTTTGGTGGGAGTTACTTAGGTGAATGGACATTGAAACAGAAATTGTCAGAAGCTGCACAGTGTACTTGTGATGTCAACTGGGTTAAACCAATCAAAAAAAAGGTGTCAGAGATGTAATGTTGACTGTATGTATTATATATTTTCCTTGTTGCAGTTCCCGTAGCATGAAGTTAGGAGGAGGAGACAACACCTAATTTTTAATACGAGCAGTTTACAACCCCTCATAGTTAAACAGTTTATAGGATTCTTAGTAACAAAAGGTGGTCTAATTACAGAGAAAGGAAAAACAATATTGTAAGAATATTTACAATGTGTGACCTATTTGAATTATGATCCTGTTAACTATACAGAAATGACAAAAAGCAGAAACATCCCAGTGAATTAAACATTTAGCCTTTCATTAATGAGCTTTAATATAGAAGGTATGCAGAAGGTTAATTTTTTTCCTTTTAACATCAAAAGAAGCATGCACTCTGGGTGAACCTGTAGTTTCTAAGATTCAGTGCACCAGCTCTTGAACAGGAAAAAAATGACAATATTTTTTCTTTACAACTAGCCCACACCAGTGTGTTTAGTTTCTGACAGTAAATCACATGCCAGTGTTTCTAATGCCTGTCTAAATCAATTGAAGGTGTGATTTCTTCCCCTGTGATTTTTGTTTTACTTCCCTTTTGTATTTGATTTTAATTGTTCTTATTTACAGGCTTTAAATGTTGATGGATCGTGTCATTTATAACCCTTTTCATTGCAGAGTGACCTTCATAGGGAAATTTCATACCAGCTTTCATTGGGCTTTGAATGTGTTTTTGTTTTTTGAATGTAAGAGAACTGGCAATAAAAATTAATATGCAGAAGTACCAATTTCTGAGTGGAGTGATGCAATAAAACAGCTGGTTGCATCATAGATAAAACATTATTCTGAAATGATTCTGCAAGAAATGATTCTAGACCAAGATAATACTTCTCATATAGTTTGCTGAAAATGTAATGTACTGAATAAATGAAGACCTGTATGCTATACAATTATTAAAATGTTCATGTGATTTCTTCTGGACAAACATAAGTAACTGTTTTTTTTTACATTAGCCTTACATATATACAATGTATATGCATAACCGAATCTAAGTATTGTAGTACATCTAGCCACTTATTATTATTTTTCTTTTATTACAGTGTTAGGTGATTAATTACTCTGAGTGCTAACCGAGTGGAAACAGTAGAGGATACAGTCTCAAATTTATCCTAGACAAGCTGTGGTTTGAGAAACTACAAAAATTGCTCACTGCTTTTGATAATTGAATACTGACCTGTGAGGATGAGCATGCGTTGTCTGCAAAGTATCCTATGACGTTGTTAAGAACTGGAGTCACTGCCAAGCTGATTATCCAATGTAAAGCAATGCATAAATCCTGTTCACCAAACATGAGTATACCCACATGAGTGAGGCAAGCGGGATTGGGACTTCTGTGTTGCTTTTGTGGAATAGCCTTTTAATTATTTGAAATCATCTAAGACTACTTGGCTAGTTTTACATTTAATAAAAGAAAAACACCCTTAAAATCAAATGTATTCTGGTTGCGTTTTTAGTTTTAATTCCTGAGATGAAAGCCCTGGGGGGAGGGAGGTTCCTTCCTCTGCAGCATAGGATATGGGTCACTTCCAGGTTTAAACTAGAGTAAATGGTGGATTCTCTGTAACTATAAATCATGATTTGAGGACTTCAGGAACTCAGCCCGGGGTAGGGATGTATTACAGGAGTAGGTAGGTGAGGTTCTGTAGCCTGCAATGTGCAAGAGGTCAGACTAGATCAGGGATTGGCCACCTTGGCACGTGGATCATCAGGGAAAGCCGCTGGCAGGCCAGGCCGGTTTGTTTACCTGCAGCGTCCACAGGTTCTGCCGATCGCAGCTCCCATTGGCCGTAGTTTGCCGCTCCAGTCCAATGGGGGCTGCGGGAAGAGGCGGCCAGCACATCTGTCGGCCCATGCCGCTTCCCGCAGCCAGTGGGAGCTGCAATCGGTCGAACCTGCAGGACAAACCGTCCTGGCCCACCAGCGGCTTTCCCTGACGGGCCACGTGCCAAAGGTTGCCGATCCCTGGACCAGATGATGGTGATGGTCCCTTCTAGCCTTAAAGTCTATGAGTCTGTTCTTTTTCAGGATTAAGTAACATAGTTTTGACAAAAATTGCAAAGTTGTCATTTGCTCCCATATATGCTGTTGCTTTTTTCCCTATACCCATCTATCTGGTACTCTATCCTTTGCTAAAGGGTAGAGAAGCATGGAAGTTCATCTTGTGTTGCACTCTGCAGCATGAGCCATGCACCAAAATTAGTGCCTGACTCATGTGTTGATTTTTCTTGCCCCAAATGACAAATAAGGACAGTTGACATGAAATCCAGACAGAAGCTTTAGGACCTTTGAGGAAGCAATGCAGCCTAGTGTGGCAGGATAATTTTGTCTCTCTTGCTTAAAGGCTGACAATAACATCTAACATCCTTCCCAGGGAATATGGAGTACCTGCTAGCTGCCTAGGTTTACCAGAAGTCTGTCATCACGTTGTATTCAGTATCAGATTCCTAGTGAGAGTTATTCTCTCTCTCTCTCTCTCTCTCTCTCACCCACACACAGTTTACTGCATTTTTTTTCTCCTGAAAGACCCAGGACTACTGGCTTATTTTAAATATGGCCTATATACTCTCAAAGGTGGATTCCTTAGCTCAGGTGTAAAGAGAGAAAAATTTTGAGTAGCCTGACATGTGGCCTCCTCATTTGGACCCTGATGTAGACATAAGAGCTTGATGTTTACACACCAGTTTCTGTTTGGGAAGCGACTGATCCACAGGTTGGAGGTCAAAAAAGGGGAAAGTCTTTTGGATTCAGCAGAGTTCAGGCTGTTGTAAAAAGAAGGCTTTTCACTCCGAACCTGTATAGTCTTTACTGCTCTCTACTTGGAAGTTGTCTAATCCAACTTACGTTTCCATTTTGGCTAGTTATTAAAAGGACATTAAGGAGTTGTGTGTTTTTCACAGTTCAGTATAAGAAATGTTAGATGGGGTGGAAGCTTCACATTCATCTGTTTAGGAAGGTATATTTACTATCTAATGATAAATCAGAAATACTGTCATTCTTATTTCCTGCCCAGTTAGATGCCTATGTTTCTAGGTTTCCAGGAAAAGCACTCTGCCAGCAGAAGGAGACCATGGTGGAAGGTAGAAGCAGACTCCTCTATGCAGGATAATTTAGACAAGGGGTTCTCTGTCAGTTCTTTATGGGTACAGGCTGCTGTCTGAAGTGTTAAGCAGGATAGTGTGTGACAGTGGTTGGGAAGAGCACATTTGGAGCGGTATTAATATGCTCCTTGGTGTTATATAAATAGTTATTTTTAAGGTAATCAGTAGATAGACGTGTAGAAGTGTCCACGTAGTGCCCCCATTAGGACATGAGGCGTGTCCACAGTGCTCTGACAGAAGCACTTTTGTGAAATAGGAAAATACTATTACTCCCATTTTTACAGACTGGGAACTGAGGCACAGATTGAGTACGGACTGGCCCAAGGTCACATAGGAAGTCTGTGACAGAGCAGGGAATTGAACCTGGTCTCCTAAGTCCCATGCTAGCACCCTAACCACTGGACTGTCCTTCCTCTTCATTTGCATTGTATTATTGCATTCTCATTCATGCAATTCATACAATTCACCTTTATTTAGTATTGCACTGGACAAGGGTGTTGACCAAGACTGCACCATATTATTTACCTAAGGTAATTTTGCAGTTTCACCTCGGCCAAGAGATTTTACTATCTATACTTGGTCTTTCTTGAGTGTGGAAATAACAAAAGGAAAAGACTTTATTGAGCAGATATGAAAATGGCAGACAGACTCTGTCCTAGCAGATTCTCTAGACTAGAAGGTTGCATTTTTCTGGCAATAACAAGAACAGTTTTGTCAGCTTCCAAGGGAACTATTTATTTGCTATATATATATATAGAGGCTTATTTAAGTAAAAAACTGAAACATAAGCAGAAGAGTAGAGACTCACTCTATTGGGGAAATGTTGACTTTGCTAGAAGAAAGACCTGAAGCATCTCTGCTAGACTTATCTTCCTGGATATCCCCAAATATAGTTAGGCAGCACTATGTAGTATATGGGGGTCCTTCCGCTTTTTATGTTCTGTTAAAAAGTTAATGTTGGAGGAGCATAGTTTCCTATCTGATAGTTTGTGTTCTCTCAGCCTTCCTTATTCGCATTTCAGATCCTACCAAAGTTACTACTTGCTGATTGTTACACAATTCATGAGGTTTTTTAAAAATGTACTAATAATTGGACAAATTCTGCTCTCACAGGATCTAAACCTGTGAAGAACAGAATGGCTGGAATTCCTTTTGATATAGTAGGAGTTGGAGACACACAGCGCCTTGCAGGGTTAGGTACTCCTATGGTACTCAGCTGACATTAACACCATTGGATTTGCATAGCAGTGAGTGAGGAGATCATTTGTCTCAGTACATTTTAGTGCTTGTCAAACAGATTTGGGAGTGATTGCTAGCCAGTAGAGCTTGCTGGAAAATTTCCAACCAAACATTGTTTTGTCAGAATTTGCCAATTTCAGGTAAATCAAAATGTTTAGCAGAAAGTGGTCCACTTTGCTGAAGTTCTAATGGAACTCTGCCTGGTTTCCTGCCAGCTTGCCCGCCTTCTCAGTAACCTGGGCTTCCAAGCTCTGGGGTAGCCAGTGGGCAGAATGCCCCTGGACCAAGTGCCCAATTGCTTCTAGAGTCCACATCTCCAGGACCTTATTCCCTTTCACACGGTATTTCAAAACTTCAGTTTTTTGTTTCTAATCAGAACTAAACCAGTTTCAAAATATCTACATCTTCTGCAAAACGGAATTAACTTTTTCCACCCGACTCTACCAATAAGCCAAGTCTTCAAGGACAGAAAAACACATAGTCCTTAGAATGCTTATTGCTATTACTTCCACCTTTTCATAGGTAGGAAATAAAGTCACTTGGTAAAGGCAGCCTTGAACAGCATAAATTAATGGTTAAGAAATGATTCAACATCCTAGGCACATAAGCATGAGCAGCATTCTCCCATTGACTTTTTCTTCGTAAGATCCTATATGAAATCACAACAGACTCCTTGGTCTTCCAGATCATTCATACAAATGGTGGAGACAGGATAAACGAGACATTATGAAGTTGGGTTGTACTTGTTCTGAATGAATGCCGCCTCTAGTATTAACATAAGTGGCATGGGGCAGCTTTCTAATGGACCTTCCTGTAATCTGCCTCCCAATCCCATGAAGCCTCACCATATTTTCTCATTTAATACCTTTAACCTTGCCCCTCTCCGGAGCGGCCGCCCCAAGCACCTGCTTGAGAAGCTGGTGCCTGGAGCCGGCCCTGATGCAGACCAAGGTCCTGTCCCCAACCCTAACGCTGACTCAGTGTTATCATGGGCAAACTTAAGTGCTTTCTGCCTTACTTTCGCCACCTTTGTAAACTTTCCCCACCTTTGTAAACTGCTTTGAGTTATCTCAATGCAATGCACTGTAGAAATTCAAAGCAATATTTATTAACCAAAGTTACCCTCCATTTGCACAACAGTTTTAAAGATAATTCCAATTTAAGATAAAATTGTTGCAAATCATGTGCCTTTTTTTTTAATGGATTATAAATAAGGTCTGTAAAGCTTTTTCCAAGGTTTTTTTTTTTTTTTAAAGGTCT